>NW_021703779.1:98587330-98622359 GCF_005190385.1 Monodon monoceros | reverse complement strand
TCCATGTCCTGGCTATAGTAAATAGAGCTGCAGTGAACATTGTGGTAAATGACTCTTTTTGAATTATGGTTTTCTCAGTGTATATGCCCAGTAGTGGGACTGCTGGGTCTTATGGTAGTTCTATTTTTAGTTTTTTAAGGAGCCTCCATACTGTTCTTCATAGTGGCTGTATCAGGTTACATTCCCACCAACAGTGCACACAGTGCAAGAGGGTTCCCTTTTCTCCACACCCTCTCCAGCATTTATTGTTTCTAGATTTTTTGATGATGGCCATTCTGACTGGTGTGAGATGATATCTCATTGTAGTTTTGATTTGCATTTCTCTAATTATTAGTGATGTTGAACATTCTTTCATGTGTTTGTTGGCAATCTGTCCATCTTCTTTGGAGAAATGTCTATTTAGGTCTTCTGCCCATTTTTGGATTAGGTTGTTTGTTTTTTTGATATTGAGCTGCATGAGCTGTTTGTAAATTTTGGAGATTAATTCTTTGTCAGGTGCTTCATTTGCAAATATTTTCTCCCATTCTGAGGGTTGTCTTTTGGTCTTGTTTATGGTTTCCTTTGCTGTGTAAAAGCTTTTAAGTTTCATTAGGTCCTATTTGTTTATTTTTGTTTTTATTTCCATTTCTCTAGGAGGTGGGTCAAAAATGATCTTGCTGTGACTTATGTCATGGAGTGTTCTGCCTATGTTTTCCTCTAAGAGTTTGATAGTGTCTGGCCTTACATTTAGGCCTTGAATCCATTTTGAGTTTATTTTTGTGTATGGCATTAGGGAGTGTTCTAATTTCATTCTTTTACATGTAGCTGTCCACTTTTCCCAGCACCACTTATTGAAGAGGTTGTCTTTTCTCCATTGTATATTCTTGTCTCCTTTATCAAAGATAAGGTGACCATATGTGTGTGGGTTTATCTCTGAGCTTTCTATCCGTTCCATTGATCTATATTTCTGTTTTTGTGCCAGTACCATACTGTCTTGATTACTGTAGCTTTGTAGTATAGTCTGAAGTCCAGCAGACTGATTCCTCCATCTCCGTTTTTCTTTCTCAAGATTGCTTTGGCTCTTTGGGGTCTTTTGTGTTTCCATACAAATTGTGAACTTTTTCCTTCTAGTTCTGTTAAAAATGCCATTGGTAGTTTGATAGGAATTGCATTGAATCTGTGGTTTGCTTTGGGTAGTATAGTCATTTTCACAATGTTGATTCTTCCAATCCAAGAACATGGTATATCTCTCCATCTGTTTGTATCATCATTAATTACTTTCATCAGTGTCTTATAGTTTTCTGCATACTGGTCTTTTGTCTCCTTAGGTAGCTTTATTCCTAGGTATTTTATTCTTTTTGTTGCAATGGTAAATGGGAGTGTTTCCTTAATTTCTCTTTTAGATTTTTCATCATTAGTGTATAGGAATGCAACAGATTCCTGTGCATTAATTTTGTATCCTGGTATTTTACCAAATTCATTGATTAGCTCTAGTAGTTTTCTGGTAGCATCTTTAGGATTCTCTATGTATAGTATCATGTCATCTGCAAACAGTGACAGCTTTACTTCTTCTTTTCCAATTTGGATTCCTTTTATTTCTTTTTCTTCTCTGCTTGCCGTGGCTAAAACTTCCAAAACTATGTTGAATAAGAGTGGTGAGAGTGGGCAACTTTGTCTTGTTCCTGTTCTTAGTGGAAATGCTTTCAGTTTTTCACCATTGAGGACAATGTTGGCTGTGGGTTTGTCATATATGGGCTTTATTATGTTGAGGTAGGTTCCCTCTAGGCCCACTTTCTGGAGAGTTTTTATCATAAATGGGTTTTGAATTTTGTCAAGCTTTCTCGGCATCTATTGAGATGATCATATGGTTTTTGTCCTTCAATTTGTTAATATGGTGTATCACATTGATTGATTTGCGTATATTGAAGAATCCTTGCATTTGTGGGATAAACCCCACTTGATCATGGTGTATGATCCTTTTAATGTACTGTTGGATTCTGTTTGCTAGTATTTTGTTGAGGATTTTTGCATCTATATTCATGAGTGATATTGGTCTGTAATTTTCTTTTTTTGTAGTATTTTTTCCTGGTTTTGGTATCAGGGTGATGGTGGCCTCATAGAATGAGTTTGGGAGTGTTCCTTCCTCTGCAATTGTTTGGAAGAGTTTGAGAAGGATGGGTGTTAGCGCTTCTCTAAATGTTTGATAGAATTCACTTGTGAAGCCATCTGGTCCTGGGCTTTTGTTTGTTGGAAGATTTTTTCTTTTTTGCCGTATGTGGGCCTCTCACTGTTGTGGCCTCTCCCATTGCGGAGCACAGGCTCCGGACGTGCAGGCTCAGCGGCCATGGCCCATGCGCCCAGCCGCTCTGTGGGGATCTTCCCACACCGGGGCACGAACCCGTGTCCCCTGCATCGGCAGGCAGACTCTCAACCACTGTGCCACCAGGGAAGCCCTGTTGGAAGATTTTTAATCACACTTTCAATTTCATTACTTGTGATTGGTCTGTTCATATTTTCTATTTCTTCCTGGTTCAGTCTTGGAAGGTTATACCTTCCAAGAATTTGTCCATTTCTAAGAATTTGTCCATTTCTTCCAGGTTGTTCATTTTACTGGCATAGAGTTGCTTGTAGTAGTCTCTTAGGATGCTTTGTATTTCTGATGTGTCTGTTGTAACTTCTTTTTTATTTCCAATTTTCTTGATTTGAGTCCTCTCCCTCTTTTTCTTGATGAGTCTGGCTAATGGTTTATAAATTTTGTTTATCTTCTCAAAGAACCAGCTTTTAGTTTTATTGATCTTTGCTATTGTTTTCTTTGTTTCTATTTCATTTACTTCTGCTCTGATCTTTATGATTTCTTTCCTTCTACTAACTGCGTTTTGTTTGTTCTTCTTTCTCTAGTTCCTTTAGGTGTAACGCTAGGTTGTTATTTGAGATTTTTCTTGTTTCTTGAGGTAGGCTTGTATAGCTATAATCTTCCCTCTTAGAACTGCTTTTGCTGCATCCCATAGGTTTTGGATCATCGTGTTTTTGTTGTCATTTCTCTCTAGGTATTTTTTGATTTCCTCTTTGATTTCTTCAGTGATCTCTTGGTTATTTAGTAATGTATTGTGTAGCCTCCATGTATTTGTGTTATTTACGGGTTTTTTTTCCCTGTAATTGATTTCTAATCTCATAGCATTGTGGTCAGAAAAGATGCTTGATATGATTTCAGTTTTCTTAAATTTACTGAGGCTTGATTTGTGACCCAAGATGTGATCTATCCTGGAGAATGTTCCATGCGCACTTGAGAAGAAAGCGTAATCTGCTGTTTTGGGATGGAATGTCCTATAAATAAAAATTAAGTCCATCTTGTTTAATGTATCATTTAAAGCTTGTGTTTCCTTATTTATTTTCATTTTGGATGATCTGTCCATTGGTGAAAATGGAGTGTTAAAGTCCCCTACTATGATTGTGTTACTGTCGCTTTCCCCATTTATGGCTGTTTACATTTGCCTTATGTATTGAGGTGCTCATATGTTGGATGCGTAAATATTTACAATTATTATATCTTCTTCTTTGATTGAGCACTTGATCATTATGTAGTGTCCTTCTTTGTCTCTTCTAATAGTCTTTATTTTAAAATCTATTTTTTATGATATGAAAATTGCTGTTTCAGCTTTCTTTTGATTTCCATTTGCATGGAATATCTTTTTCCATCCCCTCACTTTCAGTCTGTATGTGTCCCTAGGTCTGAAATGGGTCTCTTGTAGACAGCATATATACAGGTCTTGTTTTTGTATCCATTCAGCCAGTCTATGTCTTTTGGTGGGAGCATTTAATCCTTTTACATTTAAGGTAATTATCAATATGTATATTCCTAGTACCATTTTCTTAATTGTTTTGGGTTTGTTATTGTAGGTCTTTTCTTTCTCTTGTGTTTTTTCTGCCTAGAGAAGTTCCTTTAGCATTTGTTGTAAAGCTGGTTTGGTGGTGCTGAATTCTCTTAGCTTTTGTTTGTCTTTAAAGTTTTTAGTTTCTCCATCGAATCTGAATGAGATCCTTGCTGGGTAGCGTAATCTTTGTTGTAGGTTTTTCCCTTTCATCACTTTAAATATGTCCTGCCACTCCCTTCTGGTTTGCAGAGTTTCTGCTGAAAGCTCAGCTGTTAACCTTATGGGGATTCCCTTGTATGTTATTTGTTGCTTTTCCCTTGCTGCTTTTAATATTTTTTCTTTGTATTTAATTTCTTATAGTTTGATTCATATGTGTCTGGGCATGTTTCTCCTTGGATTTATCCTGTATGGGACTCTCTGTGCTTTCTGGACTTGACTATTTCCTTTCCCATATTAGGGGAGTTTTCAACTATAATCTCTTCAAATACTTTCTCAGTCCCTTTATATTTTCTCTTCTTCTTCTGGGACCCCTATAATTCGAATGTTGGTGCATTTAATGCTGCCCCAGACATCTCTGAGACTGTCCTAAATTCCTTCTTTTTTCTTTATTGTACTCTGTGGTAGTTATTTCCACTATTTTATCTTCCAGGTCACTTATCCGTTCTTCTGCCTCAGTTATTCTGCTATTGATTCCTTCTAGAGAATTTTTAATTTCATTTATTGTGTTGTTCATCATTGTTTGTTTGTTCTTTAGTTCTTCTGGGTCCTTGTTAAACGGCTCTTGTATTTTCTCCATCCTGTTCCCAAGATTTTGGATCATCTTTAGTATCATTACTCTGAATTCCTTTTCAGATAGACTGCCTATTTCCTCTTTATTTGTTTGGTCTGGTGGGTTTTTACTTTGCTCCTTCTTCTGCTGTGTATTTCTCTATCTTCTCGTTTTGCTTAACTTACTGTGTTTGGGGGTCTCCTTTTCACAGGCTGCAGGTTCGTAGTTCCCGTTGGTTTTGGTGTCTCCCCCCAGTGGGTAAGTAGGCTTCGTGGTGGAGGGAACTGGTGCCTGTGTTCTGGTGGATGAGGCTGGGTCTTGTCTTTCTGGTGGGCAGGCCATGTCTGGTGGTGTGTTTTGGGGTGCCTGTGACCTTATTATGATTTTAGGCCGCTTCCCTGCTAATGGGTGGGGTTGTGTTCCTGTTTTGCTAGTTGTGTGGCATAGGGTGTCTAGCACTGTAGCTTGCTGGTCGTTGAGTGGAGGTGGGTCTTAGCATTGAGGTGGAGATCTCTGGGGTAGCTTTTGCTGTTTGGTATTATTTGGAGCCAGGAGGTCTCTGTTGGACCAATGTCCTGAACTTGGCTCTTCCACCTCCGAGGTACAGCCCTGACACCCGGCTGGAGCACCAAGACCCTGTCAGCCACACGGCTTTTGGGAAGTCTGAGGTCTTCTGCCAGCATTCCGTAGGTGTTCTGTAGGAGTTGTTCCACATATAGATGTGTTTCTGTTGTATTTGTGTGGAGGAAGGTGATCTCCATGTCTTACTCCTCTGGCATCTTGAAGGTCTCCATCTGCATAGGTGCTTTTGAAAGGCACGGTCTTCTTATTACCTCATGGCCTAGATTTACCACTTCTTCAGGAGCCTGGCCTGGAGGTGTGCAGGGCCCAGGAGCCCAGCCGAGAACACTTGCATTAGGTGTGTGTCTGTACTCCAATTACCAAGGAGAGCTAACAATATTCTCCATGTGGGTTGGTAGCCTAGACTGGGTTGTAATTCCCTGCCACTTCCTTCATAGCACTGGACCACTCATGCCCTGGTTGCACGAAATGCAATGTGTCCCATGGCTGCACTTTATAGAAAGATTCCTTATTTCTGGGTGGTTGATGCTTTTACTCACAAATTTCTCAAGCAAAACCTAAAATCGTATAATGTCTTGGAACATTGCTAAGCCATAAAGATAGAGACAGGAATAGCGTTTGGTTATAAAGGAAGAGTTATGAACGGCACAGATCTGAGTGGCTCCTTTAAGACATCAGGAGGCCAAAAGCTTACTGTTCACAGGAGGAAAAAGTACTGAATCAGTGGCCTGATCCATAATCCGCATCGCTGTGCCTTCTTACTTGATGGAGCCATGTGGTTACCAATCCCAGCTCCCTTCCCACAATGTGGCCTTTGGAATGTCCTTGAAGGTCTCTTGCTACATTCCTGAGAGCTCTTTTACCAGCCCTTGCTCTGCCCTTCATTTTGCCCCTCATCCAGGGGCTATCCTGTCTTATGTTTTGAGCTGATCTGAGGTCCCTCTGTGTCCATTTATGTCTGTTTTCAGGGCTAGGCCAGGTTTGGTGTTGAGTCATCATAATGTTTTTCATTTGGAAGCAAATTTATAGCCCCAGATGGCATTTTTTTTTTTTTACGTTTTCATTTTATTTCTAGCAGAAATCCTCCAAATCAATAGTTGTAAAAAGAGGTACCGTTTATTCTAATATTAGCTTGGGCTTCCCTTACCACATTGTCCCGGTGGCCCCTCAGGTTGTGGGACTGCTGAGTGAATGATGCTCTTCTCTGGTGTATTTCATCTTGAGAGCAATATGGCTCGAGTGAGATGAAAGTGCTGTAAGAAATGGATTACCTCAGCTGGAGCTCCTTTTGAGATAAGGAGACAAGCTAATGAAAGTCAGTTAGTCTGTCATGAGCAATTTATACTCAGCAAACAAGAGCGAATATTTTAAAAGAAAAAAAAAGATCATTTGCCATAGCAGAGAGAAATTTCCGTAATTGCAGAAAGTTGCACAAAACTTGGAGTCGAAGTGTAGGAATGTGAGTGGAAAGGACAAGGGGCAGCTCTTTCAGGTTGTCAGGAAGCCTGGGCACCTGTCCTGGTCCTGTGACTGATTTTATTCAATATGACACCCACCTCTTCTAAGTTGGAACACCTGGTTGCATTTCCTTATCTAGAAAATGGGGAAAAATATACCTGCCTTACACAGATACATACCATCAGTCACCAAGTCCTACTTTGAGAAGAATTACGAAATACTGTCCCTTTTCTATCTGTACTTTTTGGCCACAACTAGAGTTGATACCTTTTTCTTGACCTCCTGCACGTGCCTCCTAACCTATCTTTCTGCCTCTGGTCTCTCTCTTCTACAGTCTAGTCTCCACTGGACCACCAGATTAATCTTCTTAAATCCACGTTTCCCCCCCCCCCCCACACACACTAAATCCACTTTTAATCACGTCTTCTCTCTGCTCTGAAATCTTCAGTTTTTCCCAAGTACCTATTGAATAAATTTACATTCCTGGGCCTGGTAATCCAAAATCTCTCTGGTCTACACCTGTAACTTATATAATATTGAATATCAACCATACTTCAATTTAAAAAAAAACCTCTCTGATCTGACTTCTACCAGGATTTCCATCTTCATTCCACGCCTCCCTTGTATTTAAAAATATATTTATTTATTTATTTATTTATTTATTTTTGGTCTCGCCATGTGGCTTGTGGGATCTTAGTTCCCCGACCAAGGATCGAACCCATGCCCCCCTGCAGTGGACGTGCAGTCTTAACCACTGGCCCTCCAGAGAAGACTCTCCCTTGTATTCTTGCATACTCCATCCAGCCTATAGCATTTATCCTCTGCAAATGCCCTGTAGTTTCTCAGAGCCTTTAGGATTTTGTCATTTCCTTATCTTTCCTTTTTGTTTCCAAGCATCAAAATTCAATGTTCTCAATATTCTGTAATAACCTAAATGGGAAAAGAATAGATACATGTATATGTATAACTGAATCACTTTGCTGTACACCTGAAATTAACACAACATTGTTAATCAACTATAACTCCAATATAAAAGAAAAATTAAAAGAAAATTCAATGTTCTGAGGACCCAATTGAAATGCCATTTTCTCCCCTAAAGCTTTTTGCTATCTCCCTTGGGGACATCTGTTTGGTGAGGATATTACGAAAGGAACTCAAGCATTACGTGTTGGTTGAGTGAGATGATGTCTCAGATCCCTTCTAATTCTACTCACTTTTCTAAGCAGTGCTTGTGGGATGAAAAGTGAGGCATGAACACTCCTGTTTTGATAGATCCTATCCTGTCGCCCACCTCCTGTTTTTCCTCCCTCCTCCTACCCTGAGTTCCTGCTTTCTTTGTTCATCCTGGCAGAGTACCTTGTTTCCACCAAAGAGGCAGTGAAGCTGGGGACTTGTATTGGAGGAGACAGGATGTGATTCAACGTTGCTCTGAGAAAAAATGATGCCAGTCTGTTGGCCTGGCGCACTTTCACAAAACAAGTTTTAATCACCAGCACTGCTTTCTTCTCTATATTCATCCAGTATTGTGTGTCACTCTTCAACCACTGTCTTGCTCTCCTTACTCCTTCGTGTACACATCTTCCTCTCTAGACTTTAAGCTCTTTGAGGGCAGAGACCTTTTCTTGTTAATCATTTTGTCCCCCACAATGCCTCTGGGTGTTCAGTCAATGCCTGATGACTTGAATTGACAGTGGATGAGGAAGGAGATTTGGAGGGCTTTTTCCCTTATTACAAGGCAGGAGGTACAAAGTCCATCCTCTGTGACACCAGACTTTGTGATGTTTCCCTCTGTGGCTGGGCGATAACCAGTCTCCTACTGCAGCTCTTGGATTTGGGCAGCAATTCCACTGAATCCCTAGGAGACAGAGCAATTTCAGGAAGAATGAGTTGTTTGTTTGTTTTCCATTCCAAGCAGGGAAAACAAACAACAGTATAGCATCGTCCAGCCATGACCTTTTCACTAGGAATCCTACAGCCATATGACACACCATGTCAACATAATCCACTGAGCATGGATGGGGTGCAGCCCCTGTGGTAACGACATCTGAGAGGACTGCCACCCTGATCTTCTGGAGAAGGGGAGCTTGTGGAGCCTGCTTCAGTAGCCCAGCTCTGCAGGGCAGTCTGGGAGTAGCTGGAAGGGTAGCCACACAAACTCTGACGAGCAATGGCAGCCTCTGTGAGGAAACTCTGGAGGACAAGTTCGTCAGCTAACATAGGTGTTTTCATTTCCCCTATAGCTCTGATCACAGGTGCCCGGTCTCTTTCTCCGTTTTTTTTATCCCTCTCTCTCTCTCTCTCTCTCTCTCTCTCTCTCTCTCTCTCTGGATTCTGGAGGGTAAGAGACAGGCCGAAGAGAACAAGAACACGTATATTCGGATCTAAGAACTCTCTCATATATATATAAAACCCTCAGAGGCTCAACAAACGCCAATTTGAAGTACTGAATTTTTTTCTTTATTGAACTATAGTTGATTTACAATATTGTGTTCATTTCAGGGAAAGAGCAAAGCGATTGAAGTACTGAATTTTTAAATTGCATCGAAACCCACGCACAGAGGTAATAATAAAAACGCTCAGATTAAGATATTGACTCATACCATCAGCACATAATAGAGACAGAGTATTGTGGGTTAGACTAGAAGTAGGGAGAAACAACTTGGCTGTAGTATAATCAGTGGTGTTGAGTGAAGGAAAGCATGGGAAAAAGATAGTCAGCCTGGGAGCCGAGATGGGCCAGGGCCAGAGGGACTCAGACTAGATTCTGGGAGGTGTACACATTCCAGGCATCAAGGAGGTCTTTCTTCTCAATTGGCCAGCATGTATTCTGAGCTCTGAGTTCATGTACATCCTGCCATCTTCTAACGATGAAGTAGTCTGTGGTCCCTTAATATCAGGAAGAGGTTTGGACAGTACACACACACACACACACACACACACACACACACACACTGAGCATGGATGGGGTGCAACCCCTGTGGTAACGATTGGTCTCTGTAAAGGAATACCACCTAAATGGATACTGGGGTGTTCTGGTTTCCATAGCAGTCTCTTGCGAATTCGGTAGCACTAGTGAGTCTTCCGGAGTCTGACCCACCTGGAAATACACACAAGATTGAGTGTCTGGACATGCAAGGCTAAGCAACAGGCTCTGACCGATGGTGTTTGCTAACGGCTTCCCCAAAAGCCTTTGGCTGGCTGGCTTGTCCTCTTGCCCCTTTGACACTCCTCCATGTCAATGCCACCAGTCTCGAATCACAGCCAGGGAACTGATGAACCTTGCACCACTTGATGGCATCCGGTAGCATCCCCAGATTCCAGAAGATGTCTCCTGAGTGCGCTCCTCCCCCATAGCCATTGCAGTTGGGGGGGTTCATCTTGTTTGCCCATTTCCTCTTGCATTTTGCAAACGCCTGAGCTGTGTTTGTGTCTTTTCCTACCTTCAGTTCGGAGCAATCTGTTCAATTCGAAGAGCCAGCAGCTTCCCCAATGTGCAAGGAAACAGGGTCTGAGTAACCAGAGACTTGGTTTTTCTCCTGCTGCCAATATCTCCTGGAGGGTAGAGTGTTGGTAGAAATCCGTTCGTTTTAATCCGGCGTGTTTTGTGCGGCTAAACTGTCATTGTCTTCTCTTGATCCCTCTCATGTGTTGTTACAATAAGAAAAACACTACTTTGTGTTCACATTCTGCATCTTTTTAATTTTTTTCTACAGTTCTTATTACAATAAGCAATCAGTTTTTCTTTAATTATGCTTTTTGAAAATGCTGCATTATCTAATATAATTCGTATTATCTATTGAGTTGACAGTTATACCTGAATGGACCCATTGAGAGCATTTCTGTGAAAATCAGTGGGGAAACAAAAGGTTTTCTATTGAGATACCTGATGTTATGTGTTGAATTGTGTCCTCTAAGAATTCATATGTTGAAGTCCTCACCCCTCAGTACCTCAGGATGGGGCCTGATTTGGAAATAGGGTCATTGCCAATGTAACTAGTTAAGATGAGGTCATACTCCAAAAGGGTGGCCCCAATTCAATATGACTGGTGTCCTTATGAGAAGGGGAAATCTGGAGACAGGCACAAACAGGGAGAACACTTGAAGATGATCAGGGTTCCATTTTCTGCAAACCAAGGAACACCAAAGATTGCCAGCAAGCCACCAGGAGCTAGGAGAGAGGCCTGGAACAGATTTTCTCCCTCAGCTCTCAGAGGGAACCAACCCTGCTGACACCTTGATCTCAGACTTCTAGGCCCTAGGACTGAGACAAGAAATTTCTCTTGTGCAAGCCACCCAGTTTGTGGTCCTTTGTTACGGCAGCCCTAGCAAACTAATCTACTTGATCTCCTGAACGTTCCAGCTAAGCATGTACTCTGGAGAGCGAGAAACACATGGGTTGTGAATTCAAAATGTGTCATACATTTTGGAAGAATACTGAGAGTCTGAAGGTTACTGGAGAGCCAGCTCCAGGCAGCCACCTCCATGGGCTGCCTGAGAAAGTAGAGATGGGGAGGGGGGCTTGGAGCCCCCCCAAAATACTCAGATGACCCTACACAGGTTCTTTGGTATATTTATAAAGTCACGGGTGCTCACTTCTCCCCTCATTCCCAAGAAGGTGGTGTGGAGGGTGTGTGTCTAGGTGGGGTGTGTGTGTTTGGCAGTGTCTGGTTAATAAATGGGCTGAAGAGCTTTGCCTGCCCAGCTCTGTAGACTGGAAGTGAGTCGACCTTCCAATGTGGGCCCGAAGCGTAACTCGCCAGGCTCTCAGCTGTGTCAAATGAGTCTGCTCGAGAAAGGCCCACACAGATGAATTCAATTTGTGAATGTTTGGCCTCGGCCCTGGGAGGGCCCTGCCCGGTGCTTCAGGATAAAACAATTCAGCAGAGCTCTGGGGAGGCGTGGTGAGACCTACCCAGGAGTCAGCGGTTCTGCCCAGGGCTTCCTCTCGGGCCTGTATGTGAGGGCAAGCCCTTGGCCCTCTCTGGCTCTCCTGCCTCCGCACCCTGAGCTCCTGCCCTGAGGTGGCACCCTGATCCCAGGCGTCTGATATTCTGCCCGTTGCTTTCTAGCCGTGAGTACCCATGGCAACAGTTGCTAAAAAAGGAAACAAGCGCCAGATTCTTAGGTCAGCCTAGTGTTTCCGGAGGCCAGCCAGGGAGGGCATGCCCGGTGTCCTTAGCCTGCTGGCCTGGAGCCAGAAAATCAGTGCTGCTCCGGTTGGAAAGACTTTCTAGAGACTTAGAAACTGTATCTGGCTTGTGTGCTTTTAAGCGGCTTATTTTTCCAAAGCCTGTTTTTGGCGTATTGGTCAAGATTCAGTGGGTGTGTGTGGAAAGCCTTACAAAGGCATAAAAATGAAGTCACGTGGAGTTGAATTTGACAAATCACCTTTTGAAACGAAAAGCTATATGAGGTGATATGAAGTGAGGACAGACCAGAAAACTTCACAATAGATAGTACTGAGCGTCAGTTATGTACCAGGCTTTGTTCTTGTTCCTTGAAATATATGGGGTGGAAAATTAACACCAACATCTCTCCCAACATGGAACTTACATTCCAGAATCGGGGCTGTGTTATCAAACTTTCAAAGGTCCTTTCCTGAGATGTTGCTAAAAAGGTAAGGTCTTTCTGCGTGTTGGCCTTTTAGTGAATACACTTTGCTAAAGTAAATCAGCTGTTACGGCAGTATTTGTTTATCTATCCCACCTGGGAAATGTTGGAAAAGCCATCTGGCCGTGGCTCTGATTGGCACTTGGTTGGGGAATATAGAATTGAATTTTAGTCCTTGGGTGACTTTATCTCATGCTCTGGGCACACCTCTGTTGGGACCCAGTAATTAAAGAAAAGAGCAGCACACTCTTGTTGTCTGGATGTACACTTTATAGGGTTTCAGTACCTGAGTCCTTTCAACTGATGTAGGCATTGTATGGATGGAGTTATAGCCTTTGAAGTGGTCAGTGCTTCCGCCACATCACAAAGTCCAGCCCTGTGTGCTGTGCAACTTCCTGTATGTGGCCGTTGTTATGTACCTTTAAACAATTTTTGTGTGTGTACCTTTTATGTATCCTGCGTATGCAAAACCAGTGCCTGACACATGACAGGTTTTTAAATACTCATGGAATGAATGAATGAGCAAATGGATGCCTGGATGATAGTTTGGCTTGTTAGCAAGGGGAATGTTAGTTCTTCTTGCACTTGTGGGATAAAGTGTCCTTTAAATTAAAGGAACAACGGGTCCCTGGGCTTTGAAGTTATACTTCTCCCACGGGGCAGTTGTTCCGCCATTAAGGAGTACCCAGAGTTGATTGACCAACTCAAGACCTTGAGTCAGTTTCTAAGGCTCATAGGGTTCCACAGCTGTTTCTCTAATTCTCAGATTTTGGTGCCCATGAGAAGCACCTGGAGGCCTTGTTCAACAGATCGTTTGGCCCTACCCTCAGAGTTTGGACTCATTACATCTGGGGTGGGGCCCAAGAACCGGCATCTCTAAGAAGTTATCAGGTAGTGCTAACAATGCTGCTGGCCTGCGGACCACTTTTTGTGAACCTCTAATCCATAAGCAGCGCTGATATAATGGACAGTGGAATGGTTCAGCACGTGTGCTCTGACCAGTAGTGAAATCCCAGTTCTACCATTTACCGGGTAGCCCAGGACATATTTCTTCACCTTTCTGGAAGTTGGAATATTATTACTGCCCACTTCCTAGGATTGTTGCGCAGACCAGGTAATGCACATAGAGAGCTCAGCATAGCACTTGGAACTGATTAAATGCTGAATCAATGTTAAGTACTCTGATCACTGCTTTGTATTGCAATAGCTTGGTACATAGTAGACGCTCAATTAAATGGATGATGAAGCAGGTGTTAGTTGGGGTCCTAGAAAAGGAGAATTTTGAGTTAAAAAAATTCAAACTTTTGACCTTTTAATATTCAATTTAAGATGGAGGCAGATGCCTAGATGTGGCTTCAGGTGAAATGTTGGTGGTAGAACAGCACAAATCATTTGCTGGTATTTTTCTGACCCCAAATATGTCTTGACCAGGCATTCAGTGGATTAGAATCTGCAAGAGAACCAAAGGCTGAGGGTTGGTGGGGATGTTACAGTTGGTCTGTGAGACCCTCAAACCTGGTGTCAAATGTCCTTGGTTTAACATCACATGTGATCCAGAGACCAGTGGGCAAGCCAAATCCAGTGTTTAGAATATATCTGTGGTTCTGTTTATGCATTTATTTTTTTAAAACAGTATGGCACTTCTTTTTTTTTTAATTTTATTTATTTATTTTATTTTTGGCTGTGTTGGGTCTTTGTTTCTGTGCGAGGGCTTCCTCTAGTTGCGGCAAGCGGGGGCCACTCTTCATCGCGGTGTGCGGGCCTCTCACTGTCGCGGCCTCTCGTTGCAGATCACAAGCTCCAGACGCGCAGGCTCAGTAGTTGTGGTTCACGGGCCTAGTTGCTCCGCGGCATGTGGGACCTTCCCAGACCAGGGCTCAAACCCGTGTCCCCTGCATTGGCAGGCAGAGTCTCAACCACTGCGCCACCAGGGAAGCCCTGTGGTTCTGTTTAAAATCCACATTCAGCAGAAAGACTCAATGGGTTTGTTTGAAATGGGAAATTTCTTTCTTTTTTGTGTGTGCACATACTCAATATTTTCCAAAGTATGGTCCACAGACCATTTGCATCCGCATGGGGTGCTTGGCGAAAATGGAGATTCCTGAGCTAGACCTAATGAATTAGAATCCCTAGGAGTGGGAGCAGAAAGTCTTCATTCTAGAAAGCATCCCACTATTCTGGGATTCACCAGAGTAGTTTGGGAAACACCACCACAAAAGCCTATCCATCCTAGGGACTTCCCTGGTGGTCCAGTGGTTAAGACTCTGTGCTCCCAATACAGGGGGCCCTGGTCAGGGAGCTAGAGCCCACGTGCAGCCACTAAAGACCCAGCGCAGCCAAATAAATAAATGCTAAAAAAGACTATCCGTCCTATATGACAGCAAGGATGGTTGACAGTATAAAGTTCATTCCAAGGCCACACATATTTTGGAATTTGTCTCCTGCGCCCTGTCCCAACACTCGGCCTCTATACGTTAGAGACCAGCAGTCCAACATGATTTACTAATAATTATCACTATAGTTGTTGTGGCATGTGCAGAGCTGGATGCTCTGAGTATATATAAAATTGGAGAAGGTGAGTCCTGATTTCAGGTGACTCTCATCATGCTGAACTGGCTCAACCAAGGGCCTTGCTCCTGTGTGTCCTTTTACAAAATGTAATAAATGCTCCTGGAGTCTATTCTCAGGGTTAAAACAAACCACCCTGTTCCACTCTAGATCTCTTTGATTTCAAAGTCCATAGCCAGTAATCCCAGACGTGCTTCATGAATTGGAGGAGGCAGAAATTAATAGGTAGAATTCAAATAAGTCAGGACCAGTGCCCAACCAATGGAAGGTCACCCATGCTAGGGAGCAGTTAAGATTGTGTGATGGGTGTCTGCGCAAGGCTCTTCAGTGTTTGCCAGTTCCGTAGGGCTGAGAGCTTCTCTTCACTCTGCTTATCTCTGGCTTGGCCTGGCCAAGTGACTCTGGTTTCTATTTTCGGCCTTACTCTGCCATCTCCTGTTTCTGATTGTGACCTGGCAACCTATGCTCATCCAGAATCCTATACTGCATCTGTCACCTTTCTGCCATCTCTGCTTATCCACAAAGGATAAGTGACCTCAGGAACCATATGAAGAAAGAGCCAGCATCATCTCTCTGTGCCTCGTAGGTCTGTACGTTTGCACACCCATCACACCCACTGTCACAGTGTGATAACTTGTTGAAATACAAGCATTGGTTACCCATGTGTTTCACCACTTAGTACAGCTCTTGGAAGAATAAACAGTGATATCTGCATCGTGAGGAAAAATCAGCAAATCCTTTAATGAGGATATAGATGATAATATCATCTATAATGTTATAGAGGATCACAAGTAAAAATGTAGGACACGATGTGTGATGTCAGAAGACTGAAATTTTGCCCGAGTCTTAGTTCCCCCTTGTGAAGGGGAATAAAGCAAGCAGATGTTCATTGAGCACCTGCAATCTGCAACTTACACAGGTTTCAAGAGGCCCAGATGGGATCTGAACTGAGGTCTAGCTGATGTCATGCTACTTTGGGGAAATTCAAATATGTTCATTTTCTCATGGCCACAAATGGCCTTCTCCAAGGAAGAACCTCTTGAACAGTTTTCTGGGGCAATAGCAATACACGTGGAACCTCGTCTGATAAAGGTGTTTGGCCTTGATTATGGACGTGGGTTGTGTTTCTTCTTTAATTCTGATGATCTGTGTTTTGTTTTTATTACATAATTTTTGCCCACCAGTTTCTAAAACAAGCAAACTTTGGCTCTGATTAAAGAGAATAACAGCAAATCAATCTCGTGTGATTTGTACTGTAAATGTTTGAATTACACTTATTCCGTATCTCTATTGCTTTATGCTGTCTGTTGACATGAAGAAGTTCTGTTGGCCTGTGCCGACGTGCTGGTCTAGAAGGCATTGCCTTGGTGGGAGGTACAGTGCGATTCTGCCTAATGGGAAAGGGAGGCTCGAATAAAGGCTCTGCAGAGAGATGGCAGCTCTGATGAGGTTCAATGCCTCCTTCTGAGTGAGTGGGACTCTGACCCGAATATGCAGATCTTATCGGAGAGACTAACTTCTAAAAGGAATCAGTTAAAATGGAGAATTAACTGAGGGAATCCTTTATTATGTGAGTGCATTTAACACTTAGGGAAGCTTTCTGTCTGGCACTGAGGGGCAGAGCAGTTTGAGATGAACTTGGGAAGAAAATATGGCAACTTCAAACAGAGCAAGAAGATTCCTGAGCTTTAAAGGCTGAATTTTAACTGAAAATAAGTTTCTGTGGTTTAGTTAAGCCAATAAAACCTTAACGGGGATAAAAATAAATCAGATTGCAAACACTTGAAAGTTGTGAGTTTTTTAAAAAGCCCATTTATTGAGGGACCTCCCCCCCGCCCCCCCCAGCCGTGACTCTCAACGTACATACATACTCTGCCAATGTTCACACCACCACCGGAGTATATTCTCAGGCCCATTTTACATATGGGGAAACTGAGACTCAGGAAGGTGCAGTGACTTGTCTGATATTATACAGATAACAAGTAGCAGGTTTGAATCCAGCTTCGCATAACTCTTCTCACCTGTCTTCGTTGGCTCAGGTTGCCATAACCAAATACCACAGACTGGGTGGCTTAACCAACAAATTATTCTTCTCAGTTCTGGAGACTAGAAGCCCAAGATCAAGGGGGTCGGCAGGGTTGCTTTCTCCTGAGGCTTCTCTCCTTGGCCACCTTCTCACTGTGACGCCACATGGTCTTCTTCTAAAGACACCAGTCAGACTGAAGTAGAGTTTGCCCTTAGGACTTTTTATTTAGTTACCTCTTTAAAGGCCACATCTGCAATTACAGTCACATTGCAGGTTAGGGCTTCAGCATATGAATGTGGGGGATGGTGGACACAATCCAGTCCATAACACCACCCTACATCTCCCTTGGATGCAGTCTCTGGGGATCTGAGATGGGAGTTGAAATAAAACAAGATAATGTGTGGCCCACTCTGATTATACAGTTGGGTATAACTGTAAGGACTATCTTTTTTTTTTTTTTTTTTTTTTTTGCGATACGTGGGCCTCTCACTGTTGTGGCCTCTCCCGTTGTGGAGCACAGGCTCCGGACGCGCAGGCTCAGTGGCCATGGCTTACGGGCCCAGCCGCTCTGCGGCATGTGGGATCTTCCCGGACCGGGGCACGAACCCGTGTCCCCTGCATCGGCAGGCGGACCCTCAACCACTGCGCCACCAGGGAAGCCCTGTAAGGACTATCTTTACCCTGGTGAAATTGTAAGAATTCTTAAACATGTTGAATGGAAAACCAAGCAGCTTTGAACATAACTGACTTTATAAAACCTGTCGGAAGTCTGTCAAGCGGGTGACAGGGAAAGGAGCAGGTCAACTGACTGACAGTGCCTGGCGGGGCTGAAGTTTGAAAAATTGATCTTTGAGATGTTGGTTATAAGTCAATGCAAAAATCATTAACAGATAAAAGATTTTCTGTTTTTGGATTTGTTCTAATGCATATTTCTGAACTCCAGTTTCATTTACTAATTTCTTAGGTTATAGTTTCTGCTTATCAATAAATAGTTTAGCTTTTTATTTAGTCTGTGACTTAAAATCTCTTTTATACTGATTCCTTGGCAGTTAGTTCAATTCCAGTTGGCAAATACAGTTGGTTCCTTCAACACCTGTAGTGAAAGCTCAGGGCTGAGGCAAAATTCCTGTGCAAGACTTTCAAAGCCTACGTACGAATGATCTCAGATCTTAAACAACAGTAGCAGAACTTGAATGACCATGCAATTGCAGTCCCTGTGCTTGGGGTCTGGCTCACTTTTGGGGTCCCACTACTGGCAAGCTGTTTTAGGACCTCATTTCCCTCACCCTGGGGACAGAATATAAAGGCCCACCACCTGTGTGCACCACATTTGTTACTTTCTCCAAACTGCTGGGCTTGTTACTCTGTCAGAGGAGGAAATGAGGTTTGTCTGACATATTCTGCATTGTCAGGTTGATAGATTTCCCTGTGTGTCTCAAAATCTTTGTCAATTGATTATTTTCCCTTTTTTTACCCCCAGGATTTTTCTGGGTATGAAAGTTAACAAGTCTCTAATTTCTGACCATTGTTTCTCCCATTTTAAATGCTGCTTTCTGGTCACCCTCATTGTCAGGCTTCTCACAGTTTTCCATGAGCAGGATTCATATACAGCAAAAAACTAAAAGTCGGCCAAGCTGATTTTGACCCTTGCCCACTTCCCACTCCTCTCTCTCCTGGAGGAACTCTTCCTTACTTCCACCAGGAATTTAGACTATGCTCCCACCCCCATGATGGGCTTATATTCTTGCCTGGGAAGCAACTAAAGTTGCTTCCCACCCACCTCCAGGGTTAAGGTATTATCATTCCATAGTTTTTACCATTTTAATAGGGACTTTTAAAACTCTTCAAAGACCTAGGGACGGAGTCTCAATTGGTGGAATTTCACAGAAGAGTACACACAAGTAGGTTGGGAGCTTCTTTTTATCTCAGCACTGCTCCACTCAGAGGCAGTCTCTTACTCCAGCAGTTTTCAATGGGGAAAAAAGGAATCTGTAGTGATGGTAGCCTTGGTTCCCAGGTGTTTAGAATCTTCTCTCGATCCAGGAATCTGTTCCAGAAAAAGTGCTTCACCTAGCTCCTGATTCAATGAAAGGGCTAAGGTTTTTGAAAGATGCGAAACTATTTGAGCTCACTTTGCTAAGAATTAATTGTTCAAGGTCTTCAATGAAAATGTGAGCAATCTTTTAAAAAGAGAGGTTGAAAATGTCATGGTAAAGGGGCAGGGCTGTGAGGACTGTGCAGTTAAGTATGTGTTAGGTAAGCCTGGCTGCAAAACTACTGGGGTCATAAAATACTGGAATGTCAGACTTAGAAGGGACCTTGGAGATTCTCTAGCTTATTTGTCTAATGGGAGGCAATGTGAAATAGTGGGGGAGAAAAAAGAAACACGTGCTTTGGAGTCAGAGGGACCTGGGTTGTTTGAATCTCACTCTTAGCGAGTGACCTTGAAGAAAGGAAGGCCTTTGGGGGGCCTAGGTTCCACTTTTGCAAAATGAGTATGATAATGTCTTCTAATGAGCGTAGCTGTGAGGTTTGGAGATCATGCATATTCAAAGTACCGGGAATAATGCTTGGCCCATTGGAGGTGTTTAACAACTGATAGCGACCATTATTATTATCCTTAGGTTACAGATGAGGAACTGGAAAAGCAGAGGCTAAATGACTTACTCCAATAATTTAGCATTTTATTTAAGAACCGGGACTAGAGCCCAGGTTTCCCTTGTCTCTGACTCCATCAACTGTCATGTCGACTGAAATAAAAACACACGATATGAGAGCTGTGAGTTTCAGTTTTACTGGGGGACTTACTGAGGACTTTAACTCGAGAGACAGCCTCTCAGAAAGCTCTGAGGAACTGCTCCGAAGAGGTAAGGGGGAGAAGTCAGCATATATGTGATTTTGGTGAAAGGTACATATAATTAAGCACTCATCTCAGTAGAAGGTTGTGCTAGTCATCAGGGACAGGTATCTTAGTTAATGGTTTTAGTGCTTTTCTAAGTCTGGGAAGATGCAAGAATCGTGGTTTATAAAATTTTCTCCTGAAAATATCTATCTGAAGGCCTTGTTCTGCCACTTTTCCCAGAGCACTGAGTGTCTCATTCCTGGTCTCCACCCTGAAGGTCAGTCACTGCAGTGGCTAATGACTTAATTCTTATAGAACAGGGTGGCAAGCGACATTCTTTAGTTGGCAGTCGTATGTAGTACATGCCCTTTATAAGAAAATGCCAAATTGGGGTAAGAATTAAAAACTCAGTCTAGTGAGCTGAATGCCTGGGGTAACTATTATTGCTCTTTGTACTCTAAAAAAGGTTTGCTCAGGAGAAGGCTGCCAGTCTAACAGAAGTCTCCTGGAGGTCACCTCCCAGAAGGAATGACAAATGCTGAGTGGCTGTGGGGTTTGTTCTAAGGAAAGAGCCATTAGTATTTTTATGTAGTGACACAGTCGCCATTTTCAGTTGAATAATTTGGAGTTCATTGATTCTGAATGTCTTTGATATCGTTTGTCTGTAAGTATTCACTCCATTTGATGCAAAAAGGAAATTGAGGTCTACAGAGGTGAGGGACTTGCCCAGTGTAACAAAGCTGGTAAGCGGCAGAATCGTGATAAGGACCAAGGTCTCCTGACTCAGTTCAGAGCACTTTCTAGCCCACAATCATTCCCCAGATTAAAAAACCCTTTTATTTTCTTGGTGTTGTACATTCTATGGGTTTGGACAAATATTAAATGACATATATCCATCACTATAATGTCATATAGAGTATTTTCACTGTCCTAAAAATGCTCTGTGCTCTACCTATTCATCTCCTTCCACCCCACACCCTCAATGGCAACTACTGATCTTTTTTTTGTCTCCATAGTTTTGCCTTTTCCAGGAGGTTATATGGCTGGAATGAAGTCGTCTTTTCAGATTGGCTTCTTTCACTTAGTAACATGCATTTAAGGTTCCTCCATGTCTTTTCATGGCTTGATAGCTCATTTCTTTTTAGTACTGAATAATATTCCATTGTCTGGATGTACCAGAGTTTATTTGTCCATCCACCTATTGATGGACATTTCAGTTGCTTCCAAGTTTAGACAGTTATGAATAATGCTGCTACAAACATCCATGTGCAGGTTTCTGTATGGACATGTTATCAACTCCTTTGGGTAAATACCAAGGAACATGACTGCTGGATCATACAACAAGAGTATGTTTAGTTTTGTAAGTAACCACCAAGCCATCTTGCAAAGTGGCTGTACCATTTTGCGTTCCCACCAGCAATGAATGAGAGTTCCTGTTGCTCCACATCCTTGTCAGCATTTTCTGTTATCAGTGTTCTGGATTCTGGCCATTCTAATAGATGACCCTTTTATTTTTTTCTTGCCCTTTTAGATGTCAAAGTTTTGAATAATAACTGATTAGGGATCTAATGGTCCCTTAGGACTATTTGAGACAATGTTACCCAGATATCTTTATTACTGGCAAGTGGTACCATCAACTTGATTTTTTAAAAACTGATTCTGCAGGGTTTTGAATATAGTTGGCTGGAGACCCAGGTTCCTTCCTCTGTATCCCACTCTGGCTCTCCAGAAGATTTAAGTCCCTACTTTGGTCTCCCTGGTCTGACTCTTGGTCTAGCTGTAGACATATTTTAGCCCACAAGAAGGTTTAGCCTTCACCTAACCATTAAGGTCCTGGAATTGGCCCCCTCTGGCAGGACGCTGAAGCTCATCAAGGGCCTTTTCCCCAATCTGTCTGGTTTTCCTTTGTGCTCATTTCCTGAGCAACCCTATGCTCGTTCCCTGGGACCTGGATCCTCTGCTTCCTACTTACAGTGTTGGGAACTTCTGGCGATTTCTAGAACTTCCTGTTTTCAGGATATGGTAACTAATCCTCTTATGCTCCTGATAAGAGTTTTAGAGCCTGTCCGAGGAGCTTGATGGTATGCCAGGGCCGGGGTGGCAACTGCAGACCTGTGCTGAGGGCTGTAATAGAGAACATATATTTCACTGTAGCAACCAAAGTCTTGCTGTAACCAAAAGATTAACTGGGAGAGGTGCTGCCATCATATAGCCTGCAGAATCTTTCAGAATAGCTTTACAAATGATTTCACTCTTGTTTGGTGGCAGTCCAGTCAAAAATACCACTAATGGCACTTGTGGAGGTGAGCAAGTGCTGACAATATTTTATAATCTGACTCTTAGAAGTAGTGAATCTTTGAGTTACAATTACATATCATTAATATGACAAAAAGGGGCATTGTTAAACCTCTTGGTATCTTTTCTTCCCCGCAGCTGGAGGTGAGGGCTACCTGGGAGGGTCTCTGTGACTGGCCTCAGCTTGACTGTGTGACCTTGGGCTGGAAGCGGTAGAGATGGGAGGGAGGAGAAATAAAGAAGGGTCTCCTGGAATTTCTTAGTCCCATCTATATGCAAATCACTTAACATTATGCACATTATTTCTCTGAAATTCAATTAGACTCCCAAGAGTAAACAATTTCCACTCCCACCACTATACTTTCTGCCTCCTGACCAAGTTTTCTTATTTGTCAAAGGAAGAGAGCTATTGTTCTGTATGTCCTACTAGGGAACAGGAATGGGAGAAACAGCAGGTAGTCCCTCACTGAGGCAAAACCAGTTCTGGTCAAACACGTTGGGAGGCGCTGCTGGATGTAGCTAGGGAAACTTGAACAAAGCCTGACAGGAACTCCTGAGGTACAAAATCTCACACTGAGCTGTAGCCCACCAGGCAGACATAACACTTGCCATACTGCTTTTTCTGGACTCCATTCTCTTCATGGTTTCATGGGGCCTGCATTTCAGGTATGAGGACTATTGACTACAAACACTTTCTGGACCAAAGGTCCATAGCTCTCTTCTTCACGCGCGCGCGCACGCGCGCACACACACACACACACACACACACGCACATTGACTCATTCAACAAATATTTGAGTGCTTACAGTTTGCCAGGCACTTTATTTGGCACTGAGGGAGGATACAAAGATGTGGCAGGTGCTGAAAAGAAATGTATAGTTTTTATGAGAATATAGGACACAGGGACCAAATGTGGGATGGGAGGGCGTGGCTGAGTTATGGAAGGCTTCTCTAGGACCTGTGTGATAAAATGGGAGCTAGCCAGTTGAATAGGGGTGAAACATGTTCCTGTAGAAGAAAGGTATGGGTAAAGGCTCTGAGGATAAAGGAGTGTAACTGTTTTGTCATGAGTGGAAAGGAGAATGGGGTAATATTAGGTAGAGAGGTTGGCTGGGACCAGATCACACGCAAGGTCTTATAGACCAGAGTAAGTATTTGCCTTCACTGACTCATTCTCCCCATTCTTCAGGCATGTCTCCCTTATTGTCCAGGCTTTGAGGTTCTTCTACCTTTTATATTAGCTCCCTAGTCCCCAGCCTTCAGTAAGAGGAGACTACCGGTATCCCAGGACCAAAGGTGGCTGTGTAGATGGTGAGCACAGGATATGTCCACTTTATCAAGGAGGAACCATTTAGGGCTGGTTCTTTTAGGACAGGCAAACCAAAGAACTCTGTGTACCATGGAAAGTATCCTTATAGACTGTTACTTGCTGTCAAGAAATAGTATATGTAAATCATTTCTGCAAAGCGGGCCTAACTGTGCAAGTCAATGAGGGAGTCATAAAAAAGGAGGGAGTCATAAAATTTCTGGGTTATTTAGTCATAAATATGCCTTATTTTGTCTTGTATCCTCATCGCTGCTATCTAGTACATATTAGCCACTTACTAAGTACCTGCTGAATGAATGAATGGATAATACCGATAATCTTATATGGGTAGAAGCCTGTGAGGACAGTTACCATAAGTCCACAAACTGGTTCCTTGGGCCATTGTGAGAGAACTGGGCTGACTGGAGGGTTGTTGATATGAACCAGTAATGTTTTTCCTAAAACAAGCAGTGTGGGGTTAGGACCCATCTGAGAACCCTCAACACCAGATTTCGTGGACTCAAGGCCTCCTGGAATGTGGTATCTCAGAGATTCCAGATTAAGGTACCATATGTCATCCAGATCAGCTATATATCCATAACGATCTCACTGGAACAGTTACAAAATAATGTGTGTGGGTGTGGGATTGCGGGGGAGAGTGTGCACTTTCTGAAGGAAAATTTATTCAGGTGCTACTAAGAAAAACGTTATGTGTTAGAGCCATCAAATATTGCTTCTGGATGACTCGAAGATGCTTCATTTTTAAAGATAGAAGAGGAAAGTAGGGGTCAGAAAAGGAAAATACTAAACAACGGTCGTTCTCCTGGGCAGTAGAGTGTCGTAAAGTCTTTTTACTCAACATTTCACTAGGTGCTAAGTGCTAACCCCAGTGAGTCATTCGGAGTCATTCTATGCCAGAAGTCATTTATTTGTCCAGAGACAGATTGGACATTAGTCTAAACTTGTTGGGAGAGGACAGAGGAGGAGGAGTGCCAGCTTCTGAACTCGGCTTCAACTTGCTGGCAAACAGACTTCCAGACGCTGGGCTGGTCTTTTTCAGAAACTCTGTACAAAGGATCTTCCTGGACCTCTTGAGAAGTTACCAGACTTACTGGACAAGGGCAAGATGATATGTTCAGGAAAGAAGAAATTCGGAGTGATGGAGGCAGGATTGACCTTGTATGGATGGAACCGGGGCTTCTTTTGTTGTTTGCTTTTGAGGATTCTACCCATAAACAGGAATGCCTTTCACCAGCCTGCAGCTGGGGCCTCCTATTCCCGAAGCCAACCAAGTAACTGAAAGTCAAGTCACGGAGCATCAATTCACCAAAAACTATTTTGCTCAATGATTAATTGGCCAAGTCGCCAATTGGCTGTCTTTTGAAGTTTTATTATGCTTCCCTGCAACCAGTACAGGGTGGGGGAGAGGTGTGGGGAGGGAGCAATGGGGAGATTCTGCCCCTTTGAGATAGTAGCACATTCTTCCTTCCTCTGAAATTGTTTAATTATAGATTCACTAAAGATGTGTTTCAATTAAGTACTTAAGTCTTTTATTAGTCAAAAGAGGCTAGGCTAGGGCTTCCCTGGTGGCGCAGTGGTTGAGAGTCCGCCTGCCGATGCAGGGGACACGGGTTCGTGCCCCGGTCCGGGAAGATCCCACGTGCCGCGGAGCGGCTGGGCCCGTGAGCCATGGCCACTGAGCCTGCGCGTCCGGAGCCTGTGCTCCGCAACGGGAGAGGCCACAACAGTGAGAGGCCCGTGTACCGCAAAAAAAAAAAAAAGAGGCTAGGCTATATTGCGGTAACTGATTAACCTCAAAACCTCAGTGATCTAAAACAACAAAGGTTTATTTCCCATGTATGGTTGGTACGACTGCAAGCTGGGGTTTGTGAGAAAGCTCAGATACTCAGGGACCCAAGCTGATGGAGGAGGTATTCAGGCTGATGGAACACATGCCAGGGAAAGAGAAGAGACTGGAGAATCACTAAGGACTTCTGAGTGTTTCAGGCTGGAAGTGATACATGTAATTTTCCTGCACATTTCATTAGCCAGAACTCATCCCATGTTCCTATTTAACTGCAGAATGGCTAGGTTGCTTTTACGGAAAGGAGAACAAGGAATTGGTGACCAGTAAGAATATCTACACAGGAAGGACTTACTACATTTGGAGGCTTTCTTTCAGAGGCTTTTTTTCCCCCTAAAATTTCAGGTCTGCTGAGATGCTGCGGCTGGAATCGGGTGACGGGGGAGGGTTGGCAGGAGAGGCTGTGTCCTATGGCGGAGGTTTACGTGTCCTGTTCTGCCCGAGGAGGTACAGCAAGACGTGCTAATGGTGACCTTAGCAGCCCCCCTAACATGCACACACACGCGTGTGCACACGCACACGTACATACACTTGCACCTGCTCTGTGGGGCAGCCAGGAGACCAGACAGACAGAGGGGTAGCTCTGAGTTCCAACTGGAACTAGCAGGCTTTGCTGAATTGCTTATTTGGTGAAATGAATTTTAGAGAATTGGGTTTGGGTGATTTGATATCTGGTGAATTAACAGAAAGCCTGAAATTGTTGATGAGCTCTTTTTGTGTTTCTTCATTTCATTTCTAAATTAAAAAAAAATTTTTAATTCTAGTTCAGCTTCATTGAGGTATAATTGACACATACAATTGTAATATATTTAAAGTGTACAACATGATTTTGATACATGTATACGTGGTGAAAGGTTTCCCACCACCAAGTTAATTGTGCATTTTTAAATTATAGTATCAATTTAGCATGAGAAAGGATGTATAATTTTATTAGCCAGGTGATAATAGGCTTTAGTTTGGAAAGGATAGAGAGAGGGCATCCAGTATTAGGAGTATTCTGGCTCTGGTTGAGGGGGGAGGGGGAGGGAAGGGGGGAGGGGTTGGGTACTGTTACTAGAAGGAGGGTGCAGTTTTGTGGATGGCTCTTCCTTGATCCAAGGCCTGGTCTCTGGGTGCTAAGTTTGAAAGTCTAAGGAACTGAGCTTCTCTTTCAGTCACTTGTTTGTAGCTTCTAATATAAAGCACTATTCCCAAAGACATATTTTCTGTTTCATGTTGGTTTACAGTAAGTTAATAGTTCCTTTTTATGTTAGCTGAAAGTACTTTTTTTATAGCAAAAGATTTTTAAGACAATTTCATATTATTACGACAGTTTTATATTATTACAATAGTGAGGATTGCTATACAATAGTGAGGATTGCTATACATGTTAAGACATATAACATGATATGCATTTACATAGTGAAATGATTACTACAGTCAAGCTAATTAACATATCCTTTCACATAGTTATCACTTTTTTTTTGTGGTGGTGGTGCTTAGTAAATTTCTAGTATTCAGTACAGTATTATTAACTATAGTCATTGTGCTGTATGTTAGATCTCTAGATTTATTCATCCTACATAACTATAACTTTGTACCCTTTGATCAACATCTCCCCATTTCCCTCACCACCCACCTCTGATAACCACTGTTCTACTCTCTGCTTCTATATATTCAACTTTTTCCAGATTCTACATATAAGTGAGATCATGCGGTTTTTTAATTTGTGTCTGGCTTATTTCACTTAGCATAATGTCCTCCAGGTTTATCCATATTGTTGCAAATGACGGGATATCCTTTTCAAAGGCTGAATACCATCTATCCAACTCATAATTTCTTTCTCCACTCCTCCATTAACAGATACTTAGGTTATTTTCATATCTTAGCTATTGTGAGTAATGCTGCAGTGAACATGGGAGTGCAGATACCTCTTCAGGGTACTGATTTGATTTTCTTTGGGTATATTCCCAGAGGAGGGATTGTTGGATCATATGGTAATTTTAACTTTTTGAGAAACCTCCTTGCTGTTTTCCATAATAGTTGTACCAAGTTAAATTCCCATCAACCGTGTACAAGGATTCCCTTTTCTCTACAATCATGGCATTTTAAAGAATTAGAAACAGTCATTCTTTTTTTTGTGTGTGTGGTACACGGGCCTCTCACTGTTGTGGCCTCTCCCGTTGCGGAGCACAGGCTCCGGATGCGCAGGCTCAGTGGCCATGGCTCACGGGCCCAGCCGCTCCACGGCATGTGGCATGTGGGATCTTCCCGGACTGGGGAGCATCGGCAGGCGGACTCTCAACCACTGTGTCACCAGGGAAGCCCAACAGTAATTCTTAAATTTGTGTGGAGGGACTTCCCTGGTGGTACAGTGGTTAAGAATCCACCTGCCAATGCAGGGGACACGGGTTCGAGCCCTGGTCCTGGAAGATCCCACTTGCTGCAGAGCAACTAAGCCTGTGCACCACAACTACTGAGCCTGCGCTCTAGAGCCCACGAGCCACTACTGCTGAGCCCGTGTGCCACAACTACTGAAGCCCGTGTGCCTAGAGCCCATGCTCCACAATAAGAGAAGCCACTGCAATGAGAAGCCTGCGCATTGCAATGAAGAGTAGCCCCAGCTTGCTGCAACTAGAGAAATGAAGACCCAATGTTGCACAGCAACAAAGACCCAACGTGGCCAAAAAGTATAAATAAATAAAATTAAAATTAATAGAAAGAAATAAAATTTGTGTGGAATCACAAAAGATTCAAAATAGCCAGAGAAATCTTAAGAAGAACAAAGTTGGATCACTTCCTGATCTCAAACTATATTACAAATCTATAATAAAACTGTATGGTACTAGCATAAAAATAGACACATGGACCATTGGAACAGAATTGAAAGCCCAGAAATAAACCCACACATATACGGTCAACTAATTTTCTACAAGGGCACCAACAATACACAATGGGGAACCGTTAGTCTCTTCAATGAATGATGTTGGGAAAACTGGATATCCACATGCAAAATAGTGAAAGTGGACGTTTATCTCACACCATATGCAAAAACCAACTGAAAATGGCTTAAAGACTTGAATGTAAAACCTGAAGCCATAAACCTCCTAGAAGAAAACATAGGGGAAACCCTCCTTGACACTGGCCTTGGCAATGGTTTTTTGGATAGGACACAAAAAGGAAAGCAACAGAAGCAAAAATAAACAAGTGGGACTACATCAAACAAAAAAGCTTCTGCACAGCAAGAGAAACCATCAACAAAATGAAAAGACAACCTATGTATTGAGAGAAAATATTTGCAACCCATATATCTGACAAGGGGTTAATATCCAAACAATATAAGAAACTTGTACAACTCAAAAGCAGAAAAGCAAAGAACCCAATGACAGATTGGGCAAAGGGCGTGAATAGATATTTTTCCAAAGAAGATATATACAAATGGTCAACATGTATATGAAAAAGTGTTCAACATCACTAGTTAGGAAATGCAAATCAAAACCACAATGAGATATCACTTCACATCTGTTAGGATGGTTGTTAGCTGGAAATACTTTTGCTCAACAGTATATTTAGAAGAGACCTTCCTTTATTAGTAACTCGTCCAATGTTTTATACAAATAATTAAATGGAGTTGTATGTTTGAATCTTCTTCTCAATTGTATCTCAAAATCCATTTTCTAGGCTAAACCCTATGAAATCGCTGATAAACTGTTTTTGAGAGAACAGTTTGAGCCCTTATTCTTCTGTCTTGCTGCTGGTCTATCCATAGCTTTGTATAATGGAAAGATCAGTGGATTAGGAGTCAGTAGACCTTGTTCTAGTCTGAGATCTGGCAAAATTAAGCTGTGTGATTTTAGGCAAGTCAATTAACTTCTCTGACAAATGGGAAGGGGCATACTTTTCTACCTGTCATATATCCTTGATTCTTTCAACAGTTACTCATTGAATACCTTCTGACCATCAGGCACTGTGCTAGGGACTGGGGACGTGGTGAATAAGACCAGTGTGGCCCCTGCCCTCCTTAACCGTAGAGTCTTGTAGTTGATCACTGGGACATTTGCACTCTCCTTTTCAGCAAGTATTCCAAATAACTCTGACATTTTCACTAATTTAGGCTAGTCTGGTAAACGTTCTTTCCAGTGGACTAAATCAGGTTAAGATGAACACACTGGCAGAGCACTGACCTTGACATCAGTCAGTTGATAGGATCAAGCCTCAGCCATATCCCCTTTGCCTGAAAGCAGCAGCTCTTTTGCCATCCTCTCCAGCTTCACTGTAGCCTGTACTGCGTCCGTCACAATCACATAGGGATCTGGACTTGGCAGTAGGGCTTTCTTTAAAATATCCACCCACATGCAAAGTGCCAGGGAGTCTCTTTGCACTGGCGTGCCACGGGAGTTGCCCAAGGAAGGATAAGCTTGACCGCACAGTGGAGCCCAGCCACAGGGAGGATGCTTGTTTTATTTAAAATTAAATTTTGCTTAATTTAGAAAGTGTTACCTACAACACAGACTTCAAATGGTACAAACAGGTATGCAATGAAAATTGATTCTCCTTTGACCTCCCACCCCCCAGCTTCCTTGATTCTGTCCTGAGAAGCAACAGCTATTAGCAGTAACTTTGTGTCTCCTTCCAGAGACAGTCTATGACTATAGGAAGGTGCTTATTTTAAATCAACTTTAATGTTTATTCATACGTTTACAACTGCTGAGCAGAAAACTCCAAGCAGTTGGTCTACCTACCAGTTGACCTTGGAGCCTTGTTTGCTCTCCCACTTCTCTATGTTTCCTAGGTTGTTCCCCGTTGTGCACATTTCCTGGAATCCTAGTGGGAGGACGGTGCTTCCCTAAGATCAAAGATGACAGCAGTTTCTCATCAGGAAAAGATTATAGATTCCTAATATACAGTAAATATACACCAATATCATTCTCAACCTAGTCTACTCTGGGGAGCGCTTAAAGAAAAACTGCAATTATGTCTAGGTGCCCTTAATTTCTGAGGCTGGGGGTAGACACCATAAGGATTTCATGAGGATTCTCTCAAACTGCCTTGGGAGGGCGCACAATAGGAGAGGCTGCCTTACCTTGAGGGGAGAGAGATCGGTGTCGATCGGTGTCACCTCTGTCTCCCTGGAAGTCAGGAGAAAGCCAGAAGTAGAGTGAAGATGTGGTCAGTTAATTACTTCATAATTTATTCTCATGCTTTAAAAAAGGATCTGAAGCATCTGTAACTCTAGTGTGAAGTGAGCTTATTTTTTCTGAGCAGCCTGGGGTCTTTGGTTTGCACCAGTAACCCTGGAAGAGTTTTAATATCTGCTAAGATCTCCTAGAGACCACTTTGGACCCCTGTTTCTATGGCTGAGGATCCAGCCACCTTCTAAAGATTCAGCCCTACCCTAGAATTTGGGACCAACATTTTCTTTTATGCATTTGAGGAGACTTAGATCAGCAGCTTGGAGACTTGGCATCACCAACCTGGTTGCCAACCATTGTCTGACTTTGTGCCAGAGACGCCGCTTGTGACTAGACGCCTTCCTCACACTCCGTTCTCTGTGGGCTCCTGTCATGTGTCCCCAGTTTTTCTAGGATTGCGATTCCTTGCCTTCCCTCCCAACTCCCCATTCCAGCCTTCTAAAGGATTCATTCATTCATTCATTCAAAAGGGTTTATTATTATTTTTCTAATTATTGTATTTCCCATGGGTCAGATACTGTGCCAGATGCTGCCTGCTCCTGATGGGAGCTTATCTCTCTAACAAGGGCCACAGAGAAAGTAAACATGTAGTTGTAATCCTATAATATTATAATCCCATGTTATATGAGGGAGGGAGCAGAGGATGTTATGTATTGGAGCACATAGTAGGGTCAGCTAGTCCAGAGGGGCAGGGACTTTAGAGACAGATGATGGTTAATCTGAGGTTTGAAAGATGAGGATGGAAGTTAACCAGGCAGAACAAGTCAGAAGAGACTGGAAGAGGTGTCTTGAACTTCTTAGGTGCTCTGCTTCCCAAGTTGAACCTGCCCGGTCCTGCTATCTTGGTGGCCGCTGCTCACCATAATGTCGTGTTGTGTCCCCTGCTGCCAAGGCATCCACTTGGCCCACAGCTTGATACCCTGATGATAAGGTCCACTCATGAGGACTTCTCCGAAGTACGTGCCCTGTGGGTCTCTCTGGTCTCTCGGCCTTAGCCGACCCCACTTCGACTCTACAGTGCTGGTCGGGACAGCATGGCATAGATATATCTTGTGCTCCTGGACAAAGGGGCATGTTGAACTCCTGAGAAATTGGACTCATAAAGGTCATTTAAAGGTGTGGTAAGCAGGGCAATCTTCAGAGGTGTCAAATTGGTGGTGGTGCGGGGAGTTCTTATAGTTGCTGCCTACACCAGAGCCAGGGAGAAAGGGATACTTCCAGCTGAAGATGGATATGAGATGGATGCAATGGCAGAAGTCATGGACTTAGGCCTAGGGAATTGGGTTGGCAAGGCTCTGGAAAGAAGCGTGGCAAATCCCAGCAGATGCTAGCAGGTATGGATCAAAATGGTGAAGAAAGTGAAAGGAAGGAGCTGGATTAGTGGCCAAGGCAGGAACATGGGCAGAAATGAAGTCCAAATTCCTTCCTGGAGATAGCAGCCCACCTTGAAATGTTTTGTATCATAAACTAGAACAGACAGATGAACAGGCAGCCAAGTGGTCGGGAAGTCAAGGTAGGTTGTTACCAGGGAAACAAAAGAAGTGAAGTACAGGGCTCAGCTAGGGACTTGTGCTGGCCGTGCTTTTGGAGTTTCTTTTTACAGAGTTAACTCAGGGTTTCCCAGATAAGGTTAGGGGCTTGGGAGGAGAGAGTGCCACTGTCAGGCGTTAATGTCACCCTTGTTCCTTCTCGTTGAGCCTCCAAATGAAGGTGGACTTGCTCATAATGAAGTTGTCTGAGTCCCTCCCTGGAAGCGGCAGTTTGTGAAACATTCAGCCTAATCCTTTTCCCGTGCACAGGCTGACATTAAGACGTCTAAGGACAGGAATTACAAAACAGTAATTCCCACAAGTCTGATTGATGATACCTGTGATCACATCTTCACCAATCTCTACAAATATTGAAAAATGAAACCAACACCCAGTGAGTTCTTTTTCTTTTTGAGTGGGGAGAGTGAGATTCAGCCACCTAGATATAATATAGTCCAAGTATATTCATTATGTTTTGACTTCGAAACATTACATGTGTATTTAATAAAACATAAGTATAGTTTAATATAAAAATATTTGGACTTCCCTGGTGGTCCAGTGGCTGGCACTCCACGCTTTCACTGCCGCGGCCTGGGTTCGATCCCTGGTTGGGGAACTAGGATCCCACAAGCCGCACGGCACAGCCAAAATAATAATAATAATAATAAACAAAATAAAAATATTACCCTAGATAAAGAAGTAGAATGTTGCCGGGCCTTAAGACTCCCCAACAGTACCTTCGTATCTACCCTCTGTTCCAGAGGAAACCACTATACTGACTTGTGATAATCATTCCTTGCTTTCCTTTATCTTTATAGCAATGGAGTATGTTTTCCTAAATAAGTACATTGTTTAGTTTGGCTGTTTTTTTTTAAGCTTTGTATGAATGGAATCATACTCCATATATTCTTCTTTGACGTGTGTCTTTTTTATTGAACTATAGTTGATTTACAGTATTGTGTTAGTTTCAGGTGTACAGCAAAGTGATTCAGTGATACATATATACTTTTTAGATTCTTTTCCGTTATAGGTTATTACAAAGATATTGAATACAGTTCCCTGTGGTATACAGTAAACCCTTGTTGTTTACTTTATATATAGTAGTGTGCATCTGTTAATCCCAACCTCTTAATTTATCCCTCCCTCCCCTCCTCTTTTCCCTTCGATAACCGTAAGTTTTCTATGTCAGTGATTCTGTTTCTGTTTTGTAAATAAGTTCATTTGTACTATTTTTTAGATTCCACATTTAAGTGATGTCATATAATATTTGTCTTTGTCTGTCTGAATTACTTCCCTTAGTATAATATCTAGGTCCATCCATGTTGCTGCAAATGGCATTATTTCATTTTTTATGGCTGAGTAATGTTCCATTGTACATATATACCACATCTTTAACCACTCATCTGTCAATGGATACTTAAGTTGCTTCCATGTCTTGGTTATCGTAAATAGTGCTGCTGTGAACATTGGGGTGCATGTATCTTTTTGAATTGGACTTTTCGTCTTTTCCAGATATATGCCCGGGAGTGGGATTGCTGGATCATATGGTAGCTCTAGTTTTTTAGGGAACCTCGATACTGTTTTCCATAGTGGCTGCACCAACTTACAATCCCACCAACAGTGTAGGATGGTTCCCTTTTTTCCACACCCTCTCCAGCATTTGTTATTTGTAGACTTTTTGATGATGGCCATTCTGGCAGGTGTGAGGTGATACCTCATTGTAGTTTTGATTTGAATTTCTCTAGCAATGTTGAGCATCTTTTCATGTGCCTGTTGGACATCTGTATGTCTTCTTTGTGACTTGTAACACAAAGTCTTTGACTCAACGCTACATTGGTTTTATCCTTCCAAATGCATGTTGTTGTTTTTCTATTGCTGTATAGGAATACACCCATCTATTATTTATAGATACTGGATTTTTTTTCCAGCCGTTTCTACATTACAAGCAAATACTATTGTAAACGTGATTTTTCTTGTCTCTTACCACATATGTGTGAGGGTATTTACCTAGGAGCAGAATTGCTACGTTAAAGAGTAGGTGCATGTCAACTTAGTAATGCCAATCAGTTTTCTTAATGTATCTAGTTTTCTAAGGTATCTAAGAAACTCCAAAGCATCACATACTCAATAGTAGTTGGTATTTTTGTCAGACTTGAATTTTTTTGCCAATTTGGTGACTATTTGTGAGTATATGATTAGGGTTTTATTTCACATTATCCTGATTACTAATGAGGTTTTCATTAAGTTTTCCCCTTTTTTTTCTAGAAGTCTATTCAAAACTTTTGCCCTTTTTTTTCTTTTCTGTAGGGTGGGTGGTTTGTTTCATATTTATTTTTAAGAATATGTATAAACATATATACATGCATATATACACACATACTGTTATATGTGTCATAAGTATCCTCTTTCACATTGTGGCTTCTTTTTACACTTGCTTTATGGTCTTTTGATGAATGGAAATTCTCAATTTTAATGTTGTCAAATTAATCAGTCTTCTCCCATGTGACTTGTACTTGACAGTTTAAGAAGCCCTTCCTTATTCGAATGTCATAAAAATCGTCTCTTCTGTTGTGTCATAATTATTCAATGATTTTTGTCTTTTTCTAAAAATTAATTTTTATTGGAGTATAGGTGCTTTACAATGTTGTGTTAGTTTCTACTGTACAGCAAAGTGAATCAGCTATACATATATGTATGTCCCTTCTTTTTTGGATTTCCTTCCCATTTAGGTCACCACAGTGCATTGAGTAGAGTTCTCTGTGCTATACAGCTAGGTTCCTACTAGTTATCTGTTTTATACATAGTATCAATAGTGTATATATGTCAGTCCCAATCTCCCAACTCATCCCACCCTCCCCTTTCCCCCGCTTGGTGTCCATACGTTTGTCCTCTACCCCTGTGTCTCTATTTCTGCTTTGCACATAAGATCATCTATACCATTTTCCTAGATTCCACATATATGCATTAATATACGATATTTGTTTTTCTCTTTCTGACTTACTTCACTCTGTATGACAGTGTCTAAGCCCATCCACGTCTCTACAAATGACCCAATTTCGTTTCTTTTTATGGCTGAGTAATATTCCATTGTATATATGTACCACATCTTCTTTATCCATTTGTCTCTTTTCTTTTTTTTTTTTTTTTTTTTTTTTTTT
>NW_021703779.1:98579839-98587230 GCF_005190385.1 Monodon monoceros | reverse complement strand
GTACACGGGCCTCTTCCGTTGCGGAGCACAGGCTCCGGACGCGCAGGCTCAGCGGCCATGGCTCACGGGCCCAGCCGCTCTGTGGCATGTGGATCTTCCCGGACCGGGGCACGAACCCGTGTCCCCTGCATTGGCAGGCAGACTCTCAACCACTGCGCCACCAGGGAAGCCCTCCATTCGTCTCTTGATGGACACTTAGGTTTCTTCCATGTCCTGGCTATTGTAAATAGTGCTGCAATGAACATTGTGGTACATGAGTCTTTCTGAATTATGGTTTTCTCAGGGTATATGCCCAGTAGTGGGATTGCTGGGTCATATGGTAGTTCTATTTTTAGTTTTTTAAGGAACCTCCATACTGTTCTCCATAGTGGCTGTATCAATTTACATTCCTACCAACAGTGCAAGGGGGTTCCCTTTTCTCCACACCCTCTCCAGCATTTGTTGTTTGTAGAGTTTTTGATGATGGCCATTCTGACCAATGTGAGGTGATACCTCATTGTAGTTTTGATTTGCATTTCTCTAATGATTAGTGATGTTGAGCATCTTTTCATGTGGTTTCTGGCCATCGATTTTTGCCTTTACACTTAAGTATTTAATCCACAAGGAGCTTATTTCATTGTGTGTGGTTTGAGTAAAGATTCAGGTTATTTTTCTCCAAATGGATAATAACCCTTTGTTCTAGCACCAGTTTTAAAAAGGCCCACCCACTCCCTCACTGATCTGCAATAACAGCACTTTCATATGTCATGGGCCCATGTATGCGCAGGTCTGTTTCTGGGCTTGTAATTGTGCTCCGTTGATCTATCTGCCTACCACTGCACCCTATTTACCCAGATCTTAATTACTATAGCTTTATGAGAGGTCTTGATATGTGGAAGGGAAATTTCCTCAGCTTGTTTGTTTTCATCAAGTGTGTCTTGTCTATTTTTTGCTCTTTTGCACTTCCTTATATATTTTAGAATCAGTTTCTCAAGTTTCACAAAAAGCAAAATGTTGATTTTTGATTTGGATGTCACTAAAGCCACTACTAGTTTGAGAAAAAAATTAATCAAACTGTCAGCCGTAGCTGGCATAAAGGTTTCCTTCTATGAAAGTTCATCCCTGAAATAATACCTGCTTGACTTTCCCTTAGTGCTTTTTATTTATTTTTTTATTCTGGTGGCTAGAGTCTAGCCCATTTTTTTAAGTTAAAAAGACTTTATCATTCTTCTTTGGACGATAACAGTTGAACAATATGAGATGTCATCAAATGGGCTGCTTGGTGACTCAAGAATCAGTAAAAGTCGAAGAAAGAATTTTTTTTTTTTTTTTTTACCACCCTGGTAATAGTTCCAGTGGAAGAAGTTTTTTAAAATAGGAAAGTATAAAATAAAGGCAGGAAACACACACACACACACACACACACACACACACACACACAGAGAGAGAGAGAGAGAGAGGGAAACTCCAGTTACTATTTTTAGCTCAAAAATATTCAAATCAAAGCAAAAAAGCAATGTGTGCAGGTTATTAGCCAGACTACAGCATCTGAACTAATTGCTGTAAGTGTGCCACAAATAAACATCTTCCTCTTAAATATTTGGTTCAAAGATTTCTTCCTGGAATTCATCCATAGTCGGTCCCCAGTAAATGCCTTGTTTTTAATTGTGCTACCATAAAAGTTATTTTGTTCCCTCAGATTTCTGACTCAAACCCATCAAGTTTTCATTAGTCTGTTTACTGTGGAAAATCCCATCACACTTGACATTAATTCAAACTCACCCATAATCATCTCTTATGTTCTCTACTTTTGTGACTGAGCTAAAGAGTTCATCAACAGAAAAGTTTCTGGTAATGCATCACTTGGGATCGGAAATGTATTTAGCATTATGGGGAAAAGCCCATTTGGGGTCATCTTGTTTGTGTGTTTGCTTCATTTCATTAATAAAGAATAACACAGGCCTACAGAGAACATCAATAAATAAAATCTAATCTACTTGCCTTTAAATGAGAGAACTTGAGGTTTATCGCTTGCTTAATATTTATAAAACCTGACTTCTCAGTTCAGGAAAGTACTCTAACTTTCATTTTCAAATAAACAAAAGATAGAATTTGCTTGGCTGTCCCACCTTTTGGCAGAGCCGGCTTGATGAGCAGTGAGTTAACGTATCAGAAACATGTGTATTTAATTATCCCATGCCGGCTTCAGGGTTGGGGGAAAAAAGTTTCCTCAATGCTAGTGGGAGATGGACTCAGCTGTCCGTAACAGCCGCACGTTGCTACTTTCCATTCCTACCTTCAAAAGTATCCTGCCACTCAAACCCAGTTCTCCAGAACTGGTCATCTTTTAAGGCAGTGGTTTGCAGACCTTTGGATTTATGAGACCTGTGAAATTTTATTTAAAAAATGAGGGTGGGGCTTCCCTGGTGGCGCAGTGGTTGAGAGTCCGCCTGCCGATGCAGGGGACACGGGTTTGTGCCCCGGTCCGGGAGGATCCCACGTGCCGCGCAGTGCCTGGGTCCGTGAGCCATGGCCGCTGAGCCTGCACGTCCGGAGCCTGTGCTCTGCAACGGGAGAGGCCACAACAGTGAGAGGCCCATGTAACGCAAAAAAAAAAAAAAAAAATGAGGGTGGAGGGGAATCAGCGTGGATTGCCAGCTTTGAAAGGAACAACTTTACAGAAAAGATATTATAACATGAACTAAGAAAAATCATTAAAGACATGACTTCAGACTAAACAGTCCTTCAAATTAAATAAATTTAACTGTATGAAAAACTTAATACACAGACTTCTGTTCAGAGTATTATGGTAGGTTAGGCATTTAGATCAACTCTCCTGTTAAAAACAAGTAAATCCTGCACAAAATATATTCTAAAAATCCCCTTAAATTCATCAGTGACTTAGCAAAAAATAAGTGTTTCTTAGGCCAAGAAAGTAAGAGTCTCAACCTAGAAAGGTAAGCAGAAAAAACTGCAAGTAGCATTTGCCCTAAGAGCATCTCTCCAACAAGGGAAACTGGAGGGATTTGTCATCTTTATCTCTTTTGCTTTATAGTCTGTTTTGCCTGATATGAATATAGCTATAACCTCTTAATTTTGTGTAGAATTTGTCTGCTATGTTTTTTCCATCTTTTTATTTCAGCCTTTTTAGATTCCTCTGTTTTACATGTGTTTCTTGTGAACAGCATAGAGTTGAAATTTTTTTTAATTGTTTTCCCAGTCTGATAATTTTGCTTCTTAACTGGAACATTTCAATCATTTACATTTATTGAGATGACTGGTATGGTTGAATTTCTCTCATTCTGTGCCATCAGGCTGCTTGGAAAGATTACTATGGTAGCAAAAATAAAAATATGTATTTTACCTAACCTTTCTTGATTCTTGAGTCAATAAGTAGCCCTTTTCATGATATGGCATATTGTTTAACCATTATTGTCCAAAGAAGAATGATAAACATATATTTTTTTGCGTTACATGGGCCTCTCACTGTTGTGGCCTATTCCGTTGCGGAGCACAGGCTCCGGACGCGCAGGCTCAGCGGCCGTGGCTCACGGGCCCAGCCGCTCCGCGGTATGTGGGATCTTCCCGGACCGGGGCACGAACCCGTGCCCCATGCATCGGTAGGCGGACTCTCAACCACTGCGCCACCAGGGAAGCCCGATAAAAACATTTTTTTTTTTTTTAAACATCTTTATTGGGGTATAATTGCTTTACAATGGTGTGTTAGTTTCTGCTTTATAACAAAGTGAATCAGTTATACATATACATATGTTCCCATATGTCTTCCCTCTTGCATCTCCCTCCCTCCCACTCTCCCTATCCCACCCCTCCAGGCTGTCACAAAGCACCGAGCTAATATCCCCGTGCCTTGCGGCTGCTTCCCCCTAGCTATCCACCTTACTACGTTTGTTAGTGTGTATATGTCCATGACTCTCTCTCGCCCTGTCAAAGCTCACCCTGCCCCCTCCCCATATCCTCAAGTCCGTTCTCCAGTAGGTCTGCGTCTTTATTCCTGTCTTACTCCTAGGTTCTTCATGACATTTTTTTCCCCCTTAAATTCCATATATATGTGTTAGCGTACGGTATTTGTCTTTTTCTTTCTGACTTACTTCACTCTGTATGACAGACTCTAGGTCTATCCATCTCATTACAAACAACTCAATTTCGTTTCTTTTTAAGGCTGAGTAATATTCCATTGTATATATGTGCCACATCTTCTTTATCCATTCATCCGATGATGGGCACTTAGGTTGTTTCCATCTCCGGGCTATTGTAAATAGAGCTGCAATGAACATTTTGGTACATGACTCTTTTTGAATTTTGGTTTTCTCAGGGTATATGCCCAGTAGTGGGATTGCTGGGTCATATGGTAGTTCTATTTTTAGTTTTTTAAGGAACCTCCATACTGTTCTCCATAGTGGCTGAACCAATTCATATTCCCACCAGCAGTGCAAGAGGGTTCCCTTTTCTCCACACCCTCTCCAGCATTTATTGTTTCTAGATTTTTTGATGATGGCCATTCTGACTGGTGTGAGATGATATCTCATTGTAGTTTTGATTTGCATTTCTCTAATGATTAATGATGTTGAGCATTCTTTCATGTGTTTGTTGGCATTCTGTATATCTTCTTTGGAAAAATGTCTATTTAGGTCTTCTGCCCATTTTTGGATTGGGTTGTTTGTTTTTTTGTTATTGAGCTGCATGAGCTGCTTGTAAATTTTGGAGATTAATCCTTTGTCAGTTGCTTCATTTGCAAATATTTTCTCCCATTCTGAGGGTTGTCTTTTGGTCTTGTTTATGGTTTCCTTTGCTGTGCAAAAGCTTTGAAGTTTCATTAGGTCCCATTTGTTTATTTTTGGTTTTATTTCCATTACTCTAGGACGTGGGTCAGAAAGGATCTTGCTGTGACTTATGTCATAGAGTGTTCTGCCTATGTTTTCCTCTAAGAGTTTGATAGTTTCTGGATTTACATTTAGGTCTTTAATCCATTTTGAGCTTATTTTTGTGTATGGTGTTAGGGAGTGACCTAATCTCATACTTTTACATGTACCTGTCCAGTTTTCCCAGCACCATTTATTGAAGAGGCTGTCCTTTCTCCACTGTACATTCCTGCCACCTTTATCAAAGATAAGGTGATCATATGTGCGTGGGTTTATCTCTGGGCTTTCTATCCTGTTCCATTGATCTATCTTTCTGTTTTTGTGCCAGTACCATACTGCCTTGATTACTGTAGCTTTGTAGTATAGTCTGAAGTCAGGGAGCCTGACTCCTCCAGCTCCTTTTTTCGTTCTCAAGATTGCTTTGGCTATTCGGGGTCTTTTGTGTTTCCATACAAATTGCAAAACTTTTTGTTCTAGTTCTGTGAGAAATGCCAGTGGTAGTTTGATAGGGATTGCATTGAATCTGTAGATTGCTTTGGGTAGTAGAGTCATTTTCACAATGTTGATTCTTCCCATCCAAGAACATGGTATATCTCTCCATCTATTTGTATCATCTTTAATTTCTTTCATCAGTGTCTTATAATTTTCTGCATACAGGTCTTTTGTCTCCTTAGGTAGGTTTATTCCTCGATATTTTATTCTTTTTGTTGCAATGGTAAATGGAAGTGTTTTCTTGATTTCACTTTCAGATTTTTCATCATTAGTATATAGGAATGCCAGAGATTTCTGTGCATTAATTTTGTATCCTGCTACTTTACCAAATTCATTGATTAGCTCTAGTAGTTTTCTGGTAGCATCTTTAGGATTCTCTATGTATAGTATCATGTCATCTGCAAACAGTGACAGCTTTACTTCTTCTTTTCCGATTTGGATTCCTTTTATTTCCTTTTCTTCTCTGATTGCTGTGGCTAAAACTTCCAAAACTATGTTGAATAAGAGTGGTGAGAGTGGGCAACCTTGTCTTGTTCCTGATCTTAGTGGAAATGCTTTCAGTTTTTCACCATTGAGGATGATGTTTGCTGTGGGCTTGTCATATATGGCCTTTATTATGTTGAGGAAAGTTCCCTCTGTGCCTATTTTCTGCAGGGTTTTTATCATAAATGGGTGTTGAATTTTGTCGAAAGCTTTCTCGGCATCTATTGAGATGATCATATGGTTTTTCTCCTTCAATTTGTTAATATGGTTTATCACGTTGATAGATTTGCGTATATTGAAGAATCCTTGCATTCCTGGAATAAACCCCATTTGATCATGGTGTATGATCCTTTTAATGTGCTGTTGGATTCTGTTTGCTAGTATTTTGTTGAGGATTTTTGCATCTATGTTCATCAGTGATATTGGCCTGTAGTTTTCTTTCTTTGTGACGTCCTTGTCTGGTTTTGGTATTAAGGTGATGGTGGCCTCGTAGAAGGAATTTGGGAGTGTTCCTCCCTCTGCTATATTTTGGAAGAGTTCGAGAAGGATAGGTGTTAGCTCTTCTCTAAACGTTTGATAGAATTCGCCTGTGAAGCCATCTGGTCCTGGGCTTTTGTTTGTTGGAAGATTTTTAATCACAGTTTCAATTTCAGTGCTTGTGATTGGTCTGTTCATATTTTCTATTTCTTCCTGATTCAGTCTTGGCAGGTTGTGCTTTTCTAAGAATTTGTCCATTTCTTCCAGATTGTCCATTTTATTGGCATAGAGTTGCTTGTAGTAATCTCTCATGATTTTTTTTATTTCTGCAGTGTCAGTTGTTACTTCTCCTTTTTCATTTCTAATTCTGTTGATTTGAGTCTTCTCCCTTTTTTTCTTGATGAGTCTGGCTAGTGGTTTATCTATTTTGTTTATCTTCTCAAAGAACCAGCTTTTAGTTTTATTGATCTTTGCTATTGTTTCCTTCATTTCTTTTTCATTTATTTCTGATCTGATTTTTATGATTTCTTTCCTTCTGCTAGCTTTGGGGTTTTTTTGTTCTTCTTTCTCTAACTGCTTGAGGTGCAAGGTTAGGTTGTTTATTCGAGATGTTTCCTGCTTCTTAAGGTGGGCTTGTATTGCTATAAACTTCCCCCTTAGAACTGCTTTTGCTGCATCCCATAGGTTTTGGGTCGTTGTGTCTCCATTGTCACTTGTTTCTAGGTATTTTTTTATTTCCTCTTTGATTTCTTCAGTGATCACTTCATTATTAAGTAGTGTATTGTTTAGCCTCCATGTGTTTGTATTTTTTACAGATCTTTTCCTGTAATTGATATCTAGTCTCATGGCGTTGTGGTCAGAAAAGATACTTGATACAATTTCAATTTTCTTAAATTTACCAAGGCTTGATTTGTGACCCAAGATATGATCTATCCTGGAGAATGTTCCATGAGCACTTGAGAAAAATGTGTATTCTGTTGTTTTTGGATGGAGTGTCCTATAAATATCAATTAAGTCCATCTTGTTTAATGTATCATTTAAAGCTTGTGTTTCCTTATTTATTTTCATTTTGGATGATCT
>NW_021703779.1:98467594-98579829 GCF_005190385.1 Monodon monoceros | reverse complement strand
TTATTTTAAAGTCTATTTTGTCTGATATGAGAATTGCTACTCCAGCTTTCTTTTGGTTTCCATTTGCATGGAATATCTTTTTCCATCCCCTTACTTTCAGTCTGTATGTGTCTCTAGGTCTGAAGTGGGTCTCTTGTAGACAGCATATATAAGGGTCTTGTTTTTGTATCCATTCAGCCAATTTGTGTCTTTTGGTGGGAGCATTTAGTCCATTTACATTTAAGGTAATTATCGATATGTATGTTCCTATTCCCATTTTCTATATTGTTTTGGGTTCGTTATTATAGGTCTTTTCCTTCTCTTGTGTTCCTTGTCTAGAGAAGTTCCTTTAGCATTTGTTGTAAAGCTGGTTTGGTGGTGCTGAACTCTCTCAGCTTTTGCTTGTCTGTAAAGGTTTTAATTTCTCCATCAAATCTGAATGAGATCCTTGCTGGGTAGAGTAGTCTTGGTTGCAGGTTTTTCTCCTTCATCACTTTAAGTATGTCCTGCCACTCCCTTCTGGCTTGTAGGGTTTCTGCTGAGAGATCAGCTGTTAACCTTATGGGGATTCCCTTGTGTGTTATTTGTTGTTTTTCCCTTGCTGCTTTTAATATGCTTTCTTTGTATTTAATTTTTGACAGTTTGATTAATATGTGTCTTGGCGTATTTCTCCTTGTATTTATCCTGTATGGGACTCTCTGTGCTTCCTGGACTTGAGTAACTATTTCCTTTCCCATATTAGGGAAGTTTTCAACTATAATCTCTTCAAATATTTTCTCAGTCCCTTTCTTTTTCTCTTCTTCTTCTGGAACCCCTATAATTCGAATGTTGGTGTGTTTAATGTTGTCCCAGAGGTCTCTGAGACTGTCCTCAGTTCTTTTCATTCTTTTTTCTTTATTCTGCTCTGCAGTAGTTATTTCCACTATTTTATCTTCCAGGTCACTTATCCGTTCTTCTGCCTCAGTTATTCTGCTATTGATCCCATCTAGAGTACTTTTAATTTCATTTATTGCGTTGTTCATCGTTGCTTGTTTCATCTTTATTTCTTCTAGGTCCTTGTTAACTGTTTCTTGCATTTTGTCCATTCTACTTCCAAGATTTCGGATCATCCTTACTATCATTATTCTGAATTCTTTTTCAGGTAGACTGCCTATTTCCTCTTCATTTGTTAGGTCTGGTGCATTTTTATCTTGCTCCTTCATCTGCTGTGTGTTTTTCTGTCTTCTCATTTTGCTTATCTTACTGTGTTTGGGGTCTCCTTTTTGCAGGCTGCACGTTCGTAGTTCCCGTTGTTTTTGATGTCTGTCCCCAGTGGCTAAGGTTGTTTCAGTGGGTTGTGTAGGCTTCCTGGTGGAGGGGACTAGTGCCCGTGTTGTGGTGGATGAGGCTGGATCTTGTCTCTCTAGTGGGCAGGTTCACGTCTGGTGGTGTGTTTTGGGGTGTCTGTGGCCTTGCTATGATTTTAGGCAGCCTCTCTGCTAATGGGTGGGGTTGTGTTCCTGTTTTGCTAGTTGTTTGGCATAGGTTGTCCAGCACTGTGGCTTGCTGGTCGTTGAGTGAAGCTGGGTGCTGGTGTTAAGATGGAGGTCTCTGGGAGATTTCCGCCGTTTAATATTATGTGGAGCTGGGAGGTCTCTTGTTGACCAGTGTCCTGAAGTTGGCTCTCCTACCTCAGAGGCAGAGCCCTGACTCCTGGCTGGAGCACCAAGAGCCTTTCATCCACATGGCAGAGCTCAAAGACTTTGAAAGACAGCTTTGGCCTCCTGGGATCACCCCCTGCTAAGCTTTGTAAGTTCCATGTTAATCAGTTTGGTTTATCCATGTGTATCTGAGGCGTAGGTTCATTGCTGCTGTTCAGGAAGGTGGATGGAAACAAGAAGAGTTCCTCCAGGACTTCAGATCTATGAAGTAAGCGTGTAGTTCTCGGTGAGCTGGGATTTGACTTCAGGATATCTGACTCCAATTGCGGTGCTCACGGACTAAAGGATGCCACCTCTCCTTGACGTCGGAGACTTTAGGGAAACAGCTTTCTGACGTTGCATGCCAAGGTTTGGCCCCTGTAAAGAGGCATCGCCTGGAATCGCTCTTATTTCTGTTACAAAGAGGGACAGTCCAATGAAAGCGATGCACAGGGCAAGGTCTGGAGAAAGGGCGCAGAACTTCTGTGTTCTCTCTGAGCAAGCCATTCCACCCCCGCCTTCAAGTCTTCATCCCCGATAAACACATTTTTAAGTGAAAAAGAAGAAAAGAAAAGTCTGGGGTAGATTCGAGGCTCCAGAGTAAGAAAAACAGATGCTATGGGAAAAGGAAAAGTCGAGCATTATTGCAGGATGAGCTTTCTTAGAAGGAAACCTTTGTACCAGCTATGGCTCATAGCAGAATGTGTTGTACACTACTGCTTTCTGTATGAGTGGCCTGTCGTGCCTTTTCCTCCTGTTATTATGTTTCTGGACATGAATAATTAATTGTTGATAGTAAAGGCACCTATGTTTGTTCTCCAACACTAGTAGTTTTTGTCAAAGAAAACATTTTTTTCTGGTTTGGATTAATATTTCATATTCTTTTCTGAATATAGTGTTTCTACTTTCATATATTAATGAACACAATTATAATTTTGAGACAGTGGCTTCCATGAATGATTATGTGAGGCGCAAGAACTGATATTTTAAAACTTTTTAGGGACTTCTCTGGTGGCGCAGTGGTTAAGAATCCACCCGCCAATGCAGGGGACATGGGTTCGAGCCCTGGTCCTGGAAGATCCCACGTGCCGTGGAGCAACTAAGCCCATGTGCTGCAATCACTGAGCCTGCGCTCTAGAGCCCATAAGCCACAACTACTGAGCCCGTGTGCCACAACTACTGAAGCCCACACGCCTAGAGCGTGTGCTCTGCAACAAGAAAAGCCACTGCAATGAGAAGCCCATGCACTGCAAGGTAGAGTAGCCCCCGCTCGCCCCAAGTAGAGAAAGCCCGTGCACAGCAACAAAGACCCAATGCAGCCAAAAAGAAATAAAAACTTTTTTAATGGGGGAAAAAAGGTCACTGTTCTGTTTGTCTTTGAAATTAATTGAATTGAAAGGATATTCAGAAATGATTAGGTGAATCATCCTCTATGCCTCTCTTCTGTTCCCCTAGGCTACTAAGATAGCCAGCTAATAAGTACTCCAAGTGAGCTCCACCTACATGCTATGTGATTTCAAGAATGCACATTATAGTAAATATAGGCAACAATACTGTATTATAATCAAACTTAAGAGACTAGATCTTCATTATTCCAGTCACTAAAAGGAAATGATTATGTGGCGTGATAGAGGTGCTAATCATTGCTACAATGGCAATCTTATTAAAGTATATAAATGTATCAAATCAGCATGTCGAACGCCTGAGATTTACACTATACTATATGTCAAATACATTTCAGTAAAAAGAAGAACACTTGTAATATAGATGTTTCTAAGAACCCTACTTACATGCTGCATTGAGAACAGTGTTACACCAGTGAATGGGAGTTATACCCATCCTACAATGCATGTAGAGAAGCATTTATGAACACTTGTGATAAAGATGTTTCTAAAAATGCTAAAAACCAGAACCAAAACAACACTAGAAGGTCCTTTCTGCAGAAATATTGCTCTTGTAGATGCTTGAAATTCTACCATTCTCAGTTCTTTTAGTTAAATATGGCACTTTTCTTGTGGTCAGTTTTTAAAATGAAATGTTCCTCCTGGAAGATGACACTTGTGACCTCTGACACCTACTGGTTTATTGGACCTCTTTTCCGTGTGAGCAATAGAGGATACCTAAGCATGCAAACACATTGGGTACTTCTGGGGCAGATGGAGGAGGGGTGACTGATGAGAAGTTTGGAGGCATTGAAGACAAGCTCCATGTCCTACATGATGTTTGTGCCGGACTCAAAGGGCCTGCCCACTAAAATTGTCTTTCAGATTTGTTGGAAGCCTAGTGAAGTAGGTTATATTCTGATATAATAAGAGAAATGGGCAAGGAGAAAGATGGGGCAGGTAGAAGGGATTGAGAGGAAGGGTGTAAGTTTAGGGCTTACTTGGGAGCCAGATAAATGGAAGTGTCAGATAGGACTGCAAAACCTTCTCTTCTGTAGTATGTCTTCTTAGGGAGAAAAGGCCGAAACACCAACTTTCATGTTCACGTTTCTGCTCTCTTTATAGCCTTAAGTGCAGGGACAACTAATTTGCAAAATGAAAGCCTGATTGAAATTTTTAGAGGTGAGAAAAGGTTCTAAAATGTGCTGGGGAATCATGCAATTTCTTGGTTTGAATCATCCTGTAAAGAATGGTGGTTACTTATAACTTCCGTGGAAGGTTTTACAAACAAGCAAAAGACTGGTGGAATTCTAAATTAACAGGACATTATTATGCCTGGAGTAGCGTTGCTAAGGTACACTGATAAAATCACTCAATAAATAGATTCCTAAAATCCAAGTTGCAAACTTGAGACCAAAATAGATACTGGAATGACAGGCGCTTGGGGATGGGTGGCACAAGAGCCTCGTTTTTGTGCCTGAAGAAAGAGTGCATGCCAAACTCATACAAGGAATTATGCAAAGACAGCAGAAAAGTGCCTGCCTTAGCAATTGTGTAATTGTTCCCTAAGAGCAGTGATTAGTTACAACTCAAGTGGGCATTTGACTTTCTAAACAGCCATTTTCAGATTGAGGTGGGCTTTCGTTCTGCAGGAGCATTTAACCAGAGCCCTTTAAAGAGAGCATTGTTTGGTCTTTAAGATGACAGGGAACCTACTACTTAAATGGCCTGACCTGGCCTGCATTGCTCCACGCAAATTATAGGTTTCACCTGCGACAGCCAAGTTTGATGCAATCGCTGGAAAAAAGTTGTGAGAAATGTGTACAAAGTTCTTCCACCTCCCTTGACTGAGATCTCTCTGACTTGACTGACTGTTCTCGACCCACAGAAGGAAAAGCCCCTGCCAGGATCCTTCAGGATCCCAGCAGGAAGCAGGTGGGACATTCAAAAGGGAGGTGCTTGAAGGGAATTGGATGAAAGACCTTATTGCAGCTGTGTGGGCAGGGTTAATGGAAACAAATAAGGGATGGCGAAGAATCTCCAAGGAACCACTGCTACTTCTGGTCCTCAAGGGCCTTGGGGGAGGGAATCACTGCAGAAGTCAACAAGGGCTCTTGTAGAAGAGGGCCACCTCATGGGAGCTGTGGCCTGTGACAGAGGAACATAGGCACTGCTACCCCACTGCTGGGCGGGAAGAGAGCTAAATCTCCTGTCTCCTGTGGGGCTTCCCATTGGCCATACTCAACAGGAAGCCAGAGGGCCAGGGGGCTCATTGGATGTAATCCATGAAGGTCAGCCTGTTGGCAAAGATGAAGGTAGAGAAGGGTGGAGAGTACATATATCTGGACGGGTGAAGAGAAAATAATCCTGTGTTTCTTTCACAATTGTGAAGGAGTGAAGATGGCGTCCTTTCTTCTGCCACTTCCACCTGGGAGATATTTTCTCTTCATTTCCAGTAGTGGATGCCAGTCGGGACCCCCCAAGAAAGCACCATGAGTAAATGATGCTTGTTCTCTGTCCTAAAGGAAGGGCTCAGTCGAGAAGGTAGTATAGATTACGGAGAGGTAGAGACCTGGAAGTTATGGTGTGATCACAGGTGAAAAGGAGAAGATGCTATTTAGAAGCAGTGATTTTTGAAGCGTGGTTTAGCTTTCCATCTTATATTTCATTTTGTGTATTAACATTAAGATAGCATTGTCTGTAGGGGAAAGGAAAGTAATAATTCTCACACAATTGAGGAGGGGGCATATTTATCATGGAGAAATAACTCACTTTGAAAGATAGTAAAAGGTAGAAGGAGGATAGACAGTGACTTCAATCTCTTCTCCCTCAAATCTTTCTCTTACTGTCCATTCCTGCTCTCATTGACTTTATTCAGTAATCGTATTAAGCCCAAAATACTATTGTCCTATCATAAAACATTTCTATCTGAGACACTTGAGTTCCACTGAAGCAAATGTTTCTGACATGGAAAAAATGTGTGTGTATATGCTTTATTGATATATATATAATTCATATGTTACACAGTTTATCCATTTATTTTTTAAAAGGTTTTTTGGTGTGGACCATTTTTTAAAGTCTTTATTGAATTTGTTACAATACTGCTTCTGTTTTATTTGTTATTTTTTAAAATTTATTTTTGGTTGTGTTGGGTCTTCATTGCTGCGCGTGGGCTTTCTCTAGTTGCGGTGAGCGGGGGCTACTCTTCGTTGCGGTGTGCAGGCTTCCCATTGCAGTGGCTTCTCTTGTTGTGGAGCAGGGCTCTAGGCACGTGGGCTTCAGTAGTTGTGGCATACAGGCTCAGTAGTTGTGGCTCGTGGGCTCTACAGCGCAGGCTCAGTAGTTGTGGCACACAGGCTTAGCTGTTCCGCGGCAGGTGGGATCTTCCCGGACCAGGGCTCAAACCCGTGTCCCCTGCATTGGCAGGCGGATTCTTAACAACTGCACCAGCAGGGAAGCCCCTGCTTCTGTTTTATGTTTTGTATTTTTTGGCCCTGAGGCATGTGGGATCTTAGCTCCCTGACCAGGGATTGAACCCTCACCCCCTGCATTGGAAGGTGAAGTCTTAACCACTGGACCGCCAGGAGAGTCCCACCATTTAAAGTATTATAATTAAATGGTTTTTAGTATATTCACATAGCTATGCAACTATCACTGCCATCTAATTCCAGAACACTTTCATCAGTATTCTAGTGTACATTTTGTTTATCCATTCGTCAGGTAATGGACATTTGGGTTGCTTCTACTTTTTGGCTATTGTGAATAGTGCTGCTATGAATATTCCTGTACAAGTTTGTGTGTGGACATATTTCATTTCTCTTGGGTATATACCTAAGAGTGGAATTTCTCGGTCATGTGATAACTTTAATTTTTGGAGAGAGTGCCAAATTCTTTTCTACAGATGCTGTACCATTTTACATTTCCATCAGCAATGTATGCAGCTTCCAATTTCTCCAAATCCTCGCCAACACTTACCGTTGTCTGTACTTTAGAGTTTAGCCATTCTGGTGGGTGTCAATTGTTATCTCATAGTGGTTTTGATTTACATTTTCCTAATGACTAATGATGTAGAGCATATTTTCATGTCCTTATTGGCCATTTTTATGTCTTCTTTGAAGAAATCTCTATTCAGATAGTTTACCCATTTTTTAGTTGTGATATTAATCTTTTTATTATTGAGCTGTAATGGTTCTTTGTATATTCTAATAAAAGTCACTTATCAAGTATGTGATTTGCAAATATTTTCTCCTATTCTCTTGGCTGTCTTTTCATGATGGTGTCATGTGATGCACGTGAAAGAAATCAAATTTGTCTATTTTCTTTTTCATTGCTTGTATTATTGGTGTCATATCTAAGGAAATGTTCTGAAATCCAAGGTCATGAATATTTACTTCTATGTTTTCTTCTAAGAATTTTATAGTTTTGGCTCTCGTATATAGATCTTTGATCCATTTTGAATTAAATTTTGTATGTGGTATGAAGGGAGAGTCTAAATTAATTTTTTTTCCATGTAGATGTTTTTGTGCTCCCTCAACAGGTATGTCTGATTTTGTAGACTTCATTAAAGAAAGAAAACTGTGTAGAAAATACAGGCAGTTGAGGAGAGAGTGTTTCTCACAAAAGAACTCATTTTAGGAGGAATGATATACAGTACTCAAACAACGTGGAAGTAAAGGGTCCCATTCAGTGTCCAAGTTAATGTCTCTTGTTAGATAAAGCAGTCAGGGAGACCAACAAGACTGATTTAATTGTATGAAAGGGTTAATGTTACCTGGAATATACTTGTACCCAGGCAATATTTATTCAGCCACAAATGCCCTGACTCTAGAAGTTTACCGGTCATGCAGATGCAGATCGTCTGTTTGGAAAGGTCTGTAAAAAACAAAGCAAACAAATAAAACAAACAAACAAACAAATCCCTATGAGGTTTGGTTTGGGGTGGGGTACACAAATCCCTGATGCTGTTTTTACAATTTTTTTTTTTTTTTTTTTTTTTTTGCGGTACGCGGGCCTCTTACTGTTGTGGCCTCTCCCGTTGCGGAGCACAGGATCTGGACGCGCAGGCTCAGCGGCCATGGCTCACGGGCCCAGCGGCTCAGCGGCATGTGGGATCTTCCCAGACTGGGGCACGAACCCGTGTCCCCTGCGTCGGCAGGCGGACTCTCAACCACTGCGCCACCAGGGAAGCCCGCTGATGCTGTTTTTAAATCAAAAATCCTAACTCAAATGTTGTAGGGAAGAAACAGTGAAGTAAAGAATAGGATTCTTCGTTTCTCTGTGTGATCTAGGCAGGATATAGGCTTTAAAAATTATATACTGCACTGCTAACAAGGAGGCATCCATTTTTTTCATCTTGTCATCCAAAGACAATAGATATCTTGACAATGAAAAGACATTTGCAATGATTAGGAGAGAGTAAAAACATACAATGTTTACATTAATTTTTTTTCTCCTGAGAATTCTCCTAATTTTCCTCCCTTCTTTATTTCATGGAAATTTGTTTCCTAATGAAGTGAAGAAAACCATTTTCCTTGAGGATGTGACAGAATCTCTGAATCCCACTCCTGGCCCTGCTCAGAGCTTCAGTGCGTTATCTCCTCGAGCAAGACAAGGTGTGTGCAACTGCTAGACTAGGATGCAAACCACATCCACTGGCTACCTTACAGGGTCAGAGGCTAATAGGATCATCAATGTTGGGGTAACTTCTCTTAAAGCTGGAATGATTACACATTTCTCCTCTTTAAAATTTCCTTTTCATGGGTTTAGTACTGTTTATCTGAAAAAAAATGGAGCTAATTTAAATTGTGCATAAACCTTAAATCAGATGTTGTTCTTTACTGTGCTTATTTCCATTCTTTTTGCGTAATTAATGTAGCACATTATGATCCAAATTAACATTGTTTACTACAGCGTAGTCTGGTATTTGGCTAGGTGACATTTTCTTAATGATATTGCCAAAAACTCTAGTGTGTATTTTTTTTTTTTTAATTTGGTGAGTAATTCGCATGCACACTAAAATACTCTCCTTCTCTGATTTACAACCAAAAGATGAAAGCCATCCTGGAGTATGTTTTCAGACAGTGACAGCTCTGATACCACAGCCTCAGTGCTACACACTTCTAAGTGCAGTTAGCTGTGCTTTTAGAATCAAAGTTGCTGGTGACTGACTTAAGGTCTCACGGGTCTCTGCCTGTGTGGCTTGGGTGGGGATAGAAAACAAAATCAATCTCTCACTCTCACGAAAAAACTGCACAAGATGGCATTTTTGTACTTACATGTGAAAGCGGAATTGAGTCCTCTGTTGAGGCGTTCACATCCATCGGCGTTGGCAATTTAATTCTCCATTCATACGTCTTTAATAGGAAAGATGATTAGAGGTGATTTTCACCGTGAGGAAATGCTGAAGAATTTATCATTAGCACTTGGTGAAAATGGGGTCTTACGTGTTTAGTTTGATCCTCTCTTTTGGAGCCACATGTTCCAAGGACAGAAAAAAAATCATGCATAAACAGTCACCAGCAATTTTTAAAAATCAAGATTTTGATATGTTTTTTATAGAGCCGGTTAAAACTGCTAAAGTAGACAAACTCTTTTTGATTTGGTGGACGTAGCGTTAGACACCAAGGAAATTCACACTCTTAGCCAAAAGTCTCCTTATTTTCCTCATAAAAAGAATTGTCAGTTGTCCCAGCAGTGCATCACTTGGGGGGCTACCTCATGTGGTATCCTCTTCTTATTAGGGAGGATCCCTGGGACACTGGTAATGCAAACATTTCTTTCAAATATAACAGGATAACAGGTATTTAGTTTAGTTTCTCAGCATAGCAGTTTGCCTGTGGTAATTTATCAGCTCATTTCCAACCCCTGCCAAGTACTGCATATGACAATGATTAATGATTATACCTTCATTTTTATTTCTTTTGGAACTGCCGGCCTGACTATTTACAGAAGATCATTATGTTTTTATAGATCTTAAGCACATCTGCTGAATCAGCAAAGCAAAGAGCTCCAGCAATTTCACTGATGATATAGCTGCATCTTTTGGATATTGCAAACAACTCTTATGAAATCACTTGGGAGGAGGGGAAGACCCTATGTATTTTAAAGGAGAGTAAATACAGGGGAAGGTTTTTTAAAATAGTGATGTCATAAGCTGCAGTAAAATAGAGCTCCAAGGCAGCCCTGATTCCCTAAAAGTCCCTCAAACACAGTACTTCCCCAAATGAGCTTTCACTGCTATTTTAACTTTAACTCCAGAAGCTAAGAGTTGGAAGGGGGTATAAGTAGGCTTCTCCAGGGATGCTGTCTCATTTCTTAAATGCCGTTTCACTCAGGGGTCCCTCAGCCTTCTCTAGCGCATTCTCTCCTGGAGTTATTTTCCCAGGTCCAGTTTGTCGGGCTGTTGCGGTTCAGCTATGATGATCACATCCCTTCACAGTGAACCGTACTATGCACATTAAATGACCCATCTTGCCCTGAGAAGAAGCCTCAGCATCCTCTCCCTTTTTGCATCGAAATACCAAAGGCTTCACATTTACTTTTTAAGCCTTTTCGCACATTTATTTTTCACCCCAATTTGAGGCGGGCCACTTCTTGGGATTATGGGTTCTTATAGGCTAATATTAAACTCTTACTAAATGGAGCTGTTTTTAGCAGACGGGATTTGCTTTGACTTATCATAGGCACAAGTCTACAGCATGATTAGCTAGATAACTGTAGGAATTCAACGCCTCGGGTTACCCCTTCAGATCTGGGCTGGGGAAAAAAGCACGTGCTCTGGTGTAGCGGAGGAAAAACCCGCCTTGGTTCTCTTCTCATGGAATCTTATTCTTGGACAGGATTTCTCTGTAGCCTTCTAATAGAGGGGCATTGGAGTTCTCACTGATGATCTCTCTGGTCTATCGTAAAGCCAACCTTGGATTTCAGGAAGATGGTTGGTAAGAAGGATAAGGCTGGACTAGCCCTGCAACCCAGACAAGTAGGTGGGATGGGACGTATGTCCCAAGTGTAGACAGTTGATGGGTGGAGAGGTACAGTAGCTCTACATAGGCACAGCAGAGCAGTGGTGGGAGCAGGGCGAGTGAGCGCTCCTCCGAGATCAGAGGTGACCTGTCCTTGGCTGTGCCCTTCTGCCATCCCTGTCAGAGCCAGCCTGCCTGGGGACTACAGAGGTTTCTATAACCTGAATGAGGTCAGAGACTTAGATCATCAGTTCTATCCCAGAATGAAGCACTGACAAATGACAGATGCTAGAATCTTCTCTGGGCATGGTGTCTCAACATATGAACAATGCGCCTGAACGTACGGACAGACCGCTCCCCACCCCCTCCTCTCATTTGTACCATGATGTCTGACCTTCCTTAGACTTTAAACAACCTGCTCCTCCCGTGCTTGCCTAGGGAAACCACTGGGTTAATGAGGTATTGATCAAAACTGAGCTAGCATTTTCAGATTCACACGGAACCACGGACTGCTGGTAGCAACCAGCTTCTGCTGAATCTAAAATTAAGACCACGGAACAGTCCACGTGTGTCTTGTGGGGCGGAGGGAGCTTGGGAATCATTTGGCAACTTCTCTGGTTTTGATTGCCCCTCCATACAAGTAAGTCCACTGTCAGAAAAGTGTTTTTTTAGATAGGTGTCGCATCAAGGTAGAAAGCGTGTGAGAGAGATGGTCCTGCACCCGTCAGAAAACCTCGACCCGGGATGCTTACCTAGTGTTTTTTGTTTTTGATATTTATTTATTTGTTTGTTGGTTTGGCTACGCCGGGTCTTAGATGCTGCATGCGGCATCTTCGTTGCCACTTGCGGATCTTTAGTTGCAGCACGTGTGATCTTTTTTTAGTTGTGGCATGCGAGATCTTTAGTTGCGGCATGCGAACTCTTAGTTGCGGCATGTGGGATCTAGTTCCCTGACCAGGGATCGATTCCGGCCCCCCTGCATTGGGAGTGCGGAGTCTTAGCCACTGAACCACCAGGGAAGCCCCTTACTTAGTGTTTAAAGCCACCTGTAATCCCACGTTCCCCATCCAAAGGTGCCTTTGTATCCTTGCACCTCTCCGATTCAGCTGGCTGGCCTTCTGCCTCCGGAATTCTTGCTGCTGCCTCTCCTCTGTACACCCTTCCTTCTCTTATTTCCCCAGTCTCCTCACACTACTTGTGGTTTATATGGCACCTCTGCAGTGAACCTCACAGAGATCCCTCCAGCTCCACGAGGACCCTCCTCTCGTTGACTTGACAATACTCCTATTCCCAGTAATACTCGCGATGACCCTTACTCAGATTTAACCTCCTATCACTTTCTGGTTGCTTCATTTGAACACGTCTCAGTTCCTTGGGGACACCGTAGATCCATTGAAACTGGGAGACTATAATAAACCTCTTTCCATGGCCTCCAAATACTCAAGCACATTGGGAGGACGAAGGGGTATTTGAATGTGAAAGGGATGGAGACTCGTCAGAGAAAAGGGATCTGAGATGGGAAACATTTTGTTTGTTTTTGACAACTAATTAACAATTCACCACTTGTTAATCTAACCAAAAAAAATCAAAATTTTTTTCTCCACTTTCAGTATCTTCTTTCTGATGCCAAGATCATTTCCCAACGAAGTCTAACTCTCCTGGCATGGTGTCTTAATTCCTGCTATCTTGAAACCGCATGCAGTTAGGATGACAAAGCAATCCAACCACATGCTGCATCGGGAATTTCTTAGATCCGTTTCAAACCGCTCTCTTTTCAAGTCTCAGGGAATGCATGAATTCTGTTTATGCATGGAATCTGGATGTTTCTTCCCTAAAGAAATTTGGTATTTTTGAACGCTGCTTCATAAAGACTGTTTGCATTTAGAATTTCAATGGGGTAGCTTTTCAAAATGAAGAACAGACTAGCTATTCCTGAATTCTGCTTAGAAATGATGATGTTTAACACTTCTTAAAGAACAATAGAAAAGTGACACTTATCAAGGGAAATGGTTTGCTTTTGATCTTTCTGGCAGCTCTGAGTTTCTGAGACTCTAACTGACATTATGAGTCTTGCTGATTTGAATTCCCAAATATTTATTCATTCCATCCATTCTTCTCCATGCCAAGTGACCATTTCTGTAGTTTGGCCCGTGGTTGATTATTTCCTAGATTAGTCAAACAGCTTCCTCACAGGTCTCCCCCAACCCCACCTGCAGTCTTTGTTCCTTTACATTCCAGCCACCGGGGAGCTACCAGAATGATATTTGTCAAACACAGCTCTGTGTCACGCCTGATGAAAACACATCCATAGCTCTCCTCTGCCTACAAGATAAAGTAGAAAGCCTCCATGAGCTGTCCCCTTTTTCAGCTCCGAAGCCTGCCACCCCTCAGCTTCCGCTTCGTACTCTAGTTCCACCCAAGTGCTTACTGCATCAGGAGCTCCCCCTCTCTCTGAAACACTCATGTGCTTAATTCCGATCACTCATTTATGATTCAACTCACATGCCAGCCCTTCCTGGCTACTTCCCTGATCTTGGCCCTTCGGTGCCTTCACCATCAGTTGACTGTGACATTCTTGAGGCCAGTGTCTGCATCTGAGGCCATGTGTCACAGTTCTGAAAGGCACAGTCTCGAGCTGAACTGATGGGGTCTAAATCCTGGCTGTACCACTTACTAATTATGCTATCTCGGGCAATTCCTTGGCCTCCCTGTGCCTCAGTTTCCTCATCTGTAAAATGGGAACAGTAGTACCTTCTTCAGAGGATTGCTGTGATGAAGAAATTAGTTAACACATGTGCAGTGCTTAGAATGCTTCCTGGAATCTTGTAAGGACTTAACAAACATTAACTGTGACGATCTGTACAGCAAGAATCGAGCACCAACAGGGAGATCAGCTCGGTTCTTTGTGACCACCTAGAGGGGTGGGATAGGGAGGGGGGGAGGGAGACACAAGAGGGAGGGGATATGGGGATATATGTATACAATATAGCTGATTCACTTTGTTATACAGTAGAAACTACCACAACATTGTAAAGCAATTATACTCCAATAAAGACATTAAAAAAAAATGGTGAATCACTATACAAAAAAAAAAAGAATCGAGCACCATACCTGTTACAAAGCAGGTATCAAGTAAGGGTTTATTTGAGGCGATATTTAAAAAAAAAAAAAAAAACTGAGATAAAATTAACATAACATAACCTTTTTGAAGTGTATGCTCTGATGGTATTTAGTACATTTACAGTGTTACAGTGTCTGTTCGGTTCCAAACCATTTTCATCACCCCGAAAAGAAATCGCATCCCCGTATTCCCATTAAACAGTCACCCACCCCCCATTCTCCCTCCCTCCAGCGTCATGTCAGGAGAGTTTCTAACGCATTTCCTACAGGGGATATTACAAAAATGTGATGTAGCAACACCACAATACAGATAGAGTCGTCCTTCAAAAATGAAACGTTCCCAACTGAATGACTGTCAGGGTTTTAGGTCACCCCCACTGGGCTGGTCAGGCCTCCTGAAAGGATTGTCCAAGGCCACCAGTGTGGTGTCAACTTTTCTATGTCCATTCCTTTAAATAATACAAGATTTCTTTGAAGGGACACAAAAGTAACGTTTTCCCTTCAATCGGGGGCTTTAGAAAGAAGGCATTCCACATTGTATAAGACGTGCTGAATGCAGTCTGGCCTTTTGAAGACCACCATCTGAAGTATGTAGTGACAAGAGGGAAGAGTCTAGAGCAGGTGCTGTTGAAACCAGCGTTCCTGTGTGGCTCCTCTGGCTCAGGGACTCCAGAATGACATTGGGTCCCTGTTGAAAGCGCCATTCACGCCTACCAGCCCAGTCCATGCATATTCATAATTGAAAACAGCACTGCCTTAATAAAGGACTTTTTGACATCGATCAGAACCCAGCTACAGCTATTGATTTCTTGCTTTTTCCACTGCCAGCGGCTGCAACTTTTCTGACCCTTTCAAGTCCAGTTCCACTCATCTACTGAGACCATTTCCTGGCCGGTCAGCGTGTGTGTGTATATGGGTATATGATTAAGTAAAAGACATCTGTGGCAATGAAACTCTATCCCAGTATCGGGCTCATGTTGACAACCTGATTACTGGTATTTTCCCCCATCAGACCTCCTAAAATCCAGGCTATAGAGACCTAGCTGTACCCTCCGTGTTGACCTTCTAGATCTCTGAATTTTGATTTGCTTTCGCTGACTTTGGCCTTTTCCTCATGGTCCTTAGAATTCTGACTTAGGCACGGCCTCTATCCTAATGTCAGAACATATTCTAGATTTACATCTGACGAGATATTGTAACATTCACGTTAAGAAAGTATTTGCTTTAGAGTAGGTTATACAGATCTGAATGTATATGAGGGGGGAAATCAAAGAAATTTATTGTGTGTGAAAGGTAGTATCCTTTAAAAATCTATGATCAGATTCACTCTTATTTTCTAATTACTTAGGGTGATAAATTCAATCAGCGCTTTTATTTAATGCCTCATTTTAGGAAGTTTTTCAACTAATAAAATGGATCTATTTCAGGCCAAAGGGATTTTTCAGACCCTGAAAACTCAACCCTTTTCTTAATTAGACGAGGAGCCCTGTAAAACTCCTGCTGCAGCTTCCAGGCAGTGGGGATTTGCCTGCCCCAGTGGCTCTCTGTTGTGCAAAATACATGAAAAGAGAAAAAGCCAGAGCTGCCTTTGTACAACTCAGGTCTGGCCAAGGTACTTACTGCTGCATGATTTATGTCTGGGAGGAAAATCACTCTCTCCTTCACACAGGCCAGAAGGACTAGGGTGGTGCTAGAGCAGCCGTGGGTGTGCAGGGGGCGATGAGAGAGACCGCCAGGCACCCTCGGTGGCTGCTTTTACAGGGTTGGCTCTCGGGGGTCAGGCAGGTGCTGAATCTGCCCATGTGTTGAGGTTAAGACCAGAATGTCATAAAGGGAGGTGGCAGAGCTGAGTGACTGCCTGGATTTAATCCCATCCTCTACTACCTTCTAGGGTGGTTGGTCACCCCTACACCCTGGGTAGGTTATCAAGCCTCTCTGTGTTTCCGTTTCCTCACCTATAAAATGGTAGGTGAATAATATCATGTACCTCATAGGTAGAACACCCGGTGTATAGCAGATGCTCGGTAGATTTTAGCTGATACCACTCCGATTAGTCTTCCCACGGCTACTGGGAAGTAGTATACAGTGTAGTGGCTAAAAACACAGATCAGGTATCAGGATAACTGGACTTCTTTCTGGACCCACCATTTACCAATTTCCTGACATGGGTAAGTCGTTCAGCCTTTCAGTGTCTCATTTCCCTCATCTGTCAAATGGGCTGGCTAGGAGTTAGCTGTCTCACAGGGTAGTTGGGAAGAATAAATGAGGTAATATACATAAAGCGGTTGATGTAGTGCCTGACACATAATGAGCGCTCAAACTATTGGCTGCTGTTTTAGTTATTATCACCAATGAGATGATGATCATCATTAATACTAGGAGTTGTGCCTTGTATGTTGAATCTCTGCATTGCTTGCATTCTTGGGCCATTGAAAGAAGATTCTTTGTTAGGACACTAAAGGAAAAGCGAAGCACAGAGAGGAAGAGAAATCATCAGGAGGAAGTTTGTGCGTGGCCTGGGTCCTATGAGCGATCATTGCTTTGGTTTAGACAGTTCCGAGATTTTTATGGATGTTGAATACATTTACATATATACATATACATAATACATATAGTTAGTATTATCTCCCCAAATGTGATAATTTTTTTTTGGCTGCACCATGTGGCTTGCAGAATCTTAGTTCCCCAGCCAGGGATCGAACCCAGGCCCTCAGCGGTGAAAGCATGGAGTCCTAACCACGGGACCGCCAGGGAATTTGCCCACATGTGTAATTTTGATAACAACTCTATTGAGGTATAATTCACAAACCACAGAATTCACCTTTTTAAGTAGAAAATTCAATGGCTTTTAGTATATTCACAATGTTGTACCACCATTACCATTAATTTCAGAGTATTTCTATCATGCCCCTCCCATCCCCCAAGAGACTCGAACTCGTTAGCAGTCACTCCCCATTCACCTCAACCACTCCAGCCCTAGGCCACCACGAATCTTTCTGTCTCTATGACATTGCCTGTTCCGGACAGTTCATTTAAGTGGGGTCACGTAACCTGTGGCATTTTGTGTCTGACATTTCACTTAGCATGATGTTTTCAAGGTTCGCTCATGCTGTAGCTGGTATTAGAACTTCCTTTTTTACGGTTGAATAATATTTCATTGTCGAGTGCTTTCCGATGTTTAAATAATGGCCGTCTTAAACCTCCAGCTTATTCGACAGCCTCAGGGTAGCTGTTCCTTCTCTTCCCCTTCCCTAATAGAGAGGGTTTTCTGGAGTCCCGGGGCATCTGGGGAGGGGTGGATTCCAGAGGTTGCTCAGGGCACGTCACCATCGGATGCTGACATCTTAGCATACGTGTACAGTTAACGGAAATTTCAGAGCAACCTGATAGTGTCTTTCCTATTCAGAGCTGAGACAGAAGAGTCATTGTCTCCCAGGCACAGACATACAAAAAAAATCTTGCAGCTTCCCATCCTCATACAGATGGGCAGTGTCCTCCGCCTGCAAGGAGCCAGAGGAGAGGGCTAGCTTACGCGTTACCTTGCCTTCTATTCCATCTCAATTCCGATTATAGGACATTTGTTGCGCTTTCAGAGCTCTTGCTGCCTGGGCATAAAGGAGCAGGATAGCGACACATTTCTAAAGTAGGGTAACATTTGAATTAAGATAATCCTAAGCACAGAAGAAGTGACATCAGGCATCGTGGGGAAATACTATCGGTATGTGCTTTGGAGTGACCTGGATCTGGGTTTGGATTTGTCACCTGTTACCATGGGTCCTTAGCCTGTCTCAGCCACAGTGGCCGCATCTGCAAAATGACATAATGATATAATAGCCATCTCACAGGGTAATAGTGAGGAAGAACTGGGTTCAGTTCCTGGCATGTAGTGAGGTCTTCATAAATGGTAACTTACCTGGCTACTCCTACTTGGGTAGACTTTCAGTGAACAAAATATCTTATTTTGTATAGTGATTAATAGCTTTTGACTTTGGTGTCGGACAGAGGTAGGTTTGACTCCTGGCTTCACCACTTATTAGCTTTGTGACCTTGGGTGAACTCAAAGTTTCTGTTGCCTCATCTGGGAACAGTTACACTTTACAGGTTTGTTGAGAGGTTTCTACTTGATGATGTTTTCTAAAGCATCTCAGCTCATGGTAGTATACATAGTAACTCTTGCTACCAATAAGAAGGCAAATATTTCTTCAGGTATCATGTTTCCATCAGTCCACACAGGCTCCTTGCCTTCCTGTTGTACTTAGAATACACTCTAGAACTCTTCTCCACACCTACAGAGTCCTACACAATATGGCTTTGCCTACTTGACTGACCTTATCTCCAGCCACTCTCTCCCTCACAGCCATATTGGGCTCCTTGTTATTCCTCAGCCAGACCCAGCTCTTTCCTGCTTCAGGGTCTTTGCATTTGCTGTTCCCTCTCTCTCTTGTGTCTCCAGATCTGCCCGTTGGTGGCTCCTTCTTGTCACCCAGGTTTCAGTGAAAGTATTACCTGCTCAGAGAGGCCTTTCTCAATGACCCAATATAGTCTTCCCATCTCCTAGTTGCTGTGTTTTAGTTTCTTCGTAGCATTTATTGCTACATGACATTACTTTCTTTGACTTTATTGTCAATTTCTCCCACTAGAATAGAAGCCCCAGGAGGGCAGCCACTTTAATCTGTTTGGCTCACTGCTGAATCACAGCAACTAGAACAGGACTTGGGGGATAGTAGAATAGTTATTTGTTGAATGGATAGATGGATGAAGAGAGATGGCAAAGGTCTTGCTTGACTCTGGCTTTTGGGATTGTCATGATGGCTGGGAGTGGTATTCCCCCTACGGTATGGAACTGCCTGCAGATTACATGGTAATAGCTCATAGAATGGATTACATCTCTAACTGGAAAGAATCCTAATGAGCTATCCTCCTGCATAGCATTTCTCTCGAGAGGCTGCAGCGGACACCTAAAAATATGCTTCGTATTAGGCAGCCACCCATGTGCCTCTGTGAAGTAGATCTATTTGCATCGCCCAGATAATTTCATATGTTGTCTGCCTCACTCTGCATGTAGATACAGATTCAGAGTGTTGAAGTTCCAGTAGACAGGCTCTGGGAGGCATTGGAAGTAGTAGACACTTGGCTTGATAACTGATAATGAACCAGAGTTAGGGAGATAGTTTGCATGCAAACCCGTGGGTGCAGTTGGTGAGTCTACTGGCATAAATTAGCAAAGCCCATAGAGGAGCCTGGGCTTGACTATTTTATTGTACATGGGAGGTTATTAAGAAAATAGTCGAGGGTCTCTGGAAAAATAAGCAATAGCAGTGTGCTGTTCCTGCAGAATTAACAGAGGCAGAATATCCTTGACTGAGACAAGGTTTTTTTTCGATTTCTGTGTGTGTGTGAGTGTGTGTGAGTGTGTGTGAGTGTGTGTGTGGGAGAGGGAGAGGGAGGGAGAGAGGGAGAGGGAGAGAGAGAGAGAGAGAGATGATATTAACAGTTAAGCGGGAAAGGGCCTGAAAATGTGGTGGTCCCTGATGATTGGGTTTACCTGAGTCTCTCTAACCAACTAGAGAGATGTGAATTCTCCCGTGGGCCTCAGGCATTTCCTGGTCAAGAATTCTTATGGCTTGTTCTTCTTATAGTTCTCTCAAAGCCCCTAGAAACTTATATAAGGAGAGACTAGAAGAACGAAGCGTCAAGACTCAAGGGGTGATCTGGTGGTGGCGGTGATCCCAAAGGCTGGCCCCTGGGCACGAGAGATCCCGATTGGTAGAGAGATGCATTTCTAATAAGCTCCTCATGTGTTTCTGATGCAGATGTTTGAACTATACTTTGAGAAACACTGATGTAGTGTCTTTCACCTACTGAAGTTTTAAAACTTGAGTGTAACCCAAACCTCACACTTCTCCCCAGCCTCCATCTTGCTCTCCTGTCTTCCAACTGAATAAGGTCCACTAGGGAGTTAGCTATTGTTTGCTACTGGGCAAGAGAAGGCCCCTTATTGGGCATTTCCTCTGTTTCTTACTACACATGTGCATTTGTCTATTCGGCAGCCTTTTGACCTCCTTTTGATTCCTGTTTTTCCATCCTCAAGTGGATGCTAAAATTCTTTCCCAACTATAGTTGTTAAAGAGTTGTAATTCACTGTTCTAACCAATCAGAGGCTCAATATAGGCGATACGGTGAATGTTTATGTCTCCCCCAAAATTCATGTGTTGAAATTCTAAACCCCAAGGTGATGGTATTAAAAGATATGGGGCCTTTGGGAGGTGATTAGGTCATGAGGGTGGAGCCCTCATGAATGGGATTAGTGCCCTTATAAAAGAGACCCCCACAGAGCTCCCTCACCCCTTCCACTATGTGAGGATACGATAAGAAGTCCTAGAAAAGGGCCCTCACCTGACCATGCTGGTACCCTGATCTCAGACTTCCAGCTTCCAGAACTGTGAAAAATGAATTTCTGTTGTTGGTAAGCCACCCAGTCTATAGTATTTGGTTATAGCAGCCCGAATGGACTAAGATAGTAGGTGTCCTAGTTATTGGTATAAACGGTTTAAGGCTCTTAGAGCAACTGAAACTCAAATGAAGAAACTCAGGCACCAAACATCAGTGCAAACCTAAGAGCTCTTCCCTGAGCTCCATACCAATGCACACAACGCCTACCTCTATCCCAGCATCAGTGCCTCCCCATATCCTGCCCCATAGCAACAGGGGAGCTGGCATCTGTCAGAGATGTGGATAAAGGAGAGTTTCAGAGAGGAGGCTGCATTTGAGCTGAGCCAGGAACACAGGCAAGACATCTACAGATAAAGTTGGAGGGGGAGTGCTGTCTAGAAAAAGATAACGATATGAACATAATCACAGGAAGTGTAGCGTCTTTCCAACTCACTGAATATATATCAGAACCATGTGGGGTCAGAAGGGGAAGAGATGGGTTCAAAATGCAGATTTCAGGGCCTTAGCCTCAGAGTTTTTCTTCTATACGTTTTGCAAGGGACTTATGGATCTTAATTTCAGTAAGCTTCCACCTGAGTGATTTTGATAGAGGTGTTTCATGCAACACACTTTGAGAAACACTGGCCTAGTCCAACGATAGTTTTGTAGAGATGTAGAAACTGAGACTCAGGAGAGTGACCTGTTGGTTAAAGGTACCTATTCTGGGGATGCTGTGAAAGATTCTTCCATCTAAGGTGGGCTCTGAGCCAGGCTCCTTAAAGTCTTTCCTAATCTGTACTTGGCTGTAAATTTAATACCCTTTTTATGATACTTGAAAGAGCTGTACAGTCTCATGGTCTGGCCATTACTGCTGGCATTAAAGAAATGACTATTACTGGTACTTAATATATCTTCTCCAGTTTCTTAATGACTGTGAGGCACATAGCGGAAGAGATGCCATGTGTGCATATAGCGCACATGTACCGATAGCCCACACCTGTTCTCTTGGTGTGGGTTTGACTGGCAGCAGCTTCTTTCTTCCTTCAGACATTCTAGCTGCCCTCCCTCCTCTTTCCCCAGCTGTTGTGACCCTATTAAAAGAGGACAGTACCTTTACCCCAAGGCTCTCCCCCTGTTGCTTAGACCCCCATGGATCTCCTGGGTACCCTCAAGCGCTAACTTTCAAATTAGCTAATTCTTGGGCAGCAGGAAGAGCCCACCCATTAGGACGCTAAAGAATTACTTTAGGAACTGAAACAAGGGAAACTGGTGAGTGTGTGTACTAATCTGAACTACTCTCTCCCCCGTCATGTTTCTAGGGGAAATGCACGGGAGGGGGTGATGGTGTGGGAGCCCTCGCTTCTTCACCACCCTCAGTAAACTACCTGAATTCTTGCACATCACCCTTCCATGTCATGGAGGATCATGACATGGCAATCAGAGGGCAAATGCATCGTCACTTAGGTTCATGATAGTGTGCTCTCTCGGATTCCTTGAGTTCAGAATGCTTGAAGTGGACATGCCACAGAAAATGATTTGTGAGGGAATGAAATGTGCAGTTTACATTTACAATTTCCTTTCCCCATAGATAGAAGATTTGGGACTGAAGCACCATTAGTCCAGAATAAGAAAGTTAGAGCAGCTAAAATATCTTCGAGCCCATTTCTTCCCACAAGCCTGGATTGCACTGGGCAATGAGAGCTTGGGCGTGGGCGAGAGTAAGAAAGAGACAGAGATGAGAATAAACAGGATGGAACAAGTCAGCTGATCAGGGGGAGAAGAGGAGGACTAACCATTTTTCTCCCTCTGTTTCCATGAGTGGCCAGCAGCACCAGGTCCTTTATTTAATCCTTTACTGTCCTGGCAACGACAAAGTATGTTCTATTTAAGTATCTCTTGGGAGTTTGGGGGAGTGAGTAGTGAGTACCTGAATAGATTTAGTGATTTTTGGTATGTGAAGCATCTTGCCAATTGTCTTGCATAAACAAGGTCAAAGATCCACAAAGACTTGGTTCTCCTTTCCGTTACCCTCAGGTTTCCTGCGTGCTACAGTCTCCAGGGGAGCTACTTCCATAAACAGATGCAGGACACCAGCATGAGGGTGCAATGCGGGGGAAACTTTCAGCATATAGATTGATTTAAGGACACTCATTTAGATTTAATAGAATAATTATTGAGATAATTATTGAGATAAATGGCATGTCATGTTAGTAGTTGAATATTGCATAAACAAGATATAGTGGCTATAATTATAGTTCTCCGGATACCTTAATAGGTATATTAAGAGAAGTCAGTGAGCCACAAAGAATTTTACTAAAAGTCAATATTTTAAGAAACCTATGAGCTGTCCCAGACTATAACCACCACTTTGTCTCTAGAAAATATATAGTTAATAGAAATATGGTCTTCATGGTGCCACCTTTTTCTCAGTTGGTCTAAAGAGGTCTGCCAGCTAATGACACGTTCTGGACAATTACTTTGTAAGTTGGCCAACGCTGGGGTCTATGGGAAACTTGATATTTTACGGTACTGAAAGTTAACTGAATTATAGTAAACATTGACTAGACGTCTAAACATATGTTATAGTTTCTAGATATTAAATGGTATAGAACTGCTTTCACCTTGTTTCGGTTGCTGGGGTATTAGATAATACACTGCAATAATAACTGTTATGAGACTTTCTGTCATATGGTATATGGGAGCCTTTATAACCTCTAAATGCGTCTGAGATGAGCGGCTATATTACAGGGTAAAGCATCTGGACCTGGAGTCAAAACGAAGCTCTGCCCGCTTCTAGCTGTGTGACCTTGAGCAAGGTACTTCATCTCTCTGGTTTTCAATTTTCTCGCCTGCAAAATGGGGATAACTATGACGCCTCCCTCTCACAGCTGATGCTGGGGATGGAAACAAATCAAATAAGGAGCTTGAAAGCACCTGAGGCATAGTAGAAACACAGTCAATGTTTGCTTTCCTTCTATAAATGCAAAGCAATTTGCAAACAAGTGATTGAATGCATTAACTTGATTGATGACTTAGAACCAGATACTGACCTTAATTAAATTTACCTGTTTGAATCCATCATTATCTTTTCCATGTGGTCAGAATGTAGTTAAGAGCGTAAGCTTTTTTTTTTTTTTTTTTTTTTTTTTTTCTTTGCGGTATGCGGGCCTCTCACTGTTGTGGCCTCTCCCGTTGCGGAGCACAGGCTCCGGACGCGCAGGCTCAGCGGCCATGGCTCACGGGCCCAGCCGCTCCGCGGCATGTGGGATCTTCCCGGACCGGGGCACGAACCCATGTCCCTTGCATCGGCAGGCGGACTCCCAACCACCGCGCCACCAGGGAAGCCCCAAGAGCGTAAGCTTTTGATGTCCTGCTTCTAAGTGTAATTAACTGTGGCTTGTAGGTCAGGTTATAAAACCTCTCAGTTTCCTCATCTGTAATTTATAAGAATCCTAGTGCCTGCCCCACAGAACTGTCATGAAGATTAAATCATGCAAGCAGCATACTTAGCACGACACCTGTTCAAATTGAGCACTCAGTCAATGTTAGCTATTGATCTTGCTTTGAAACAAGAGGTGCACGGCAGGTTTATGAGGACGGTGTGCAACTGGGAATGACAATCTTTGGGGAGCTAATGGTGTGGGCTGTGGAGCCTCTGTTGTGTATGTCTTCCTCCTCGTTCATTCTCCAGGTCTCAAATAGTATTTTATACCTGGAAGCAGCAGTCATCATCATACAGTTATAATGTCCATTCATTTCTTCAACAACAAATGGTCATTGGGTGCCTATTAGGTCCTACAGAATTCACTGGGTACTAGATACACAGTTACGAACAAAACAGTCATGGTTCTTACTCTCACTGAGCTTGTAATTTAGGTCATTTGTAGGGTACTGTGCTTGGTAGTAGGGAAACATACACTGTGGCCTTGGGATGTTTACAATCTAGTTGAACCACCTTAAATTCTTTCGGGAGCAAGACAAAATTTAACTAGAAAAATAATAATACAGTCTAGCTGGGTTGAGCAGGCATAGGCACATAAAAATAAACGATACAGTATGGTGTGGCTGAGCACCATGTGAGTGACACATTATGCTAGAAGAGTTCAAAGGAAAAGATGATCAGTGAGGGTGATTTATGATCTAATTGATTCCAGAATGATCGGGGGCAGGGCCAGTGCCTGGAACATGGGCCAGATTTTATCATGCTAGCAGGACTTGGATGTTAGGGAACAAGGAGATTATGAGTAATGGCAAAGGCAAGGACGCAGAAATGTGTGGGGTGTGTTTAGGGAGCATAGACTACTTTAACCGAAGGAGAGATTTTTTTTTTTTTATAGGATGGTACGCGTAGCTGGTGTATAGTTGAGGCAGTAGACAGGAACGTTATTTTGTAGGAACTTGAATATCAGGTGGGGAGTTTGAAGTACCACCAAAATTGTCCAAAGAGGGAGACGCGTACAAAGCGATGTTTTTAGAAGCTGGAGATGTCAGTATGTATGCTGTGTTGCTTGGGTACGTGTTCGAGAAGAGTTATCAGTAACGAACAGTTGCAAGTAGTTCAGTTCCACCTCCCCAACTTTATTCTAAGGAATCAGACAATGGTGTCAAGATGTGTGCACAGAGATGTTTATCCCAGCATCTCAAACATTCTTTAAATAAATGAAACATCACAAATGTGGTTGAAATCTCTGGCTTTAACCCCTCCTCTCCCATATCCCATTTGTCCCTTTCCTTACTCTGTGTCGCCATGAATTCGGTGTCAATCATCTCCACGCACGTTTTTATATTTCTATGACCACAGTGCATCCACGAACAATATGAACTGCTATTTGCCAGTTTTTAAACTTGAGAGGAATGGTATCATACTATACATATCCTTCTGCAACAACATTGTTTTTGAAATTCATCCAGGCAATATATGCAGCTGTGTTGAGTAGTTGACAAACTTCAGCATGCGCCAGGGTCACCTGGGGGCCTGTTAAACCACACCTTGTTGCCCTCCCCCTCCCAGAGTTTCTGCTGCAGTGAGTTTGGGTTGGGACCAGGAATCTACATTGCTGACACATTTCAGGGACCATATTTTGAGAATCACTGCTCTAGTCCCTAAAGAATAATAAATATTCCATTGTCTGAATGTGCCACAATGTATTTACATATTCTCTTGTTGATGGACATGGTTTCCAGTTTTTCACAATTCTAATCAATGTTGTAGTGAGCACAGTTTGTTTGTTTATGTCTCCTTGCACCCTTGTGTGAGTTTCTATCGTCTATGTACATAGGAGATATTCCTGGATGGTAGGGAATACTCATCTTCAACTTTATGAAATTTTACCAAATCATTCTTCAAAGTGGTTGCACTAAGTTTTACTCCTTTCCGCCCCATACACATGCCCATGTGTCAGATTTCCGGTTGTGACACATCCTTGCAAAAACTAAGGTCAGATTTTTAAACTTTGGCAATCTGATGCATATTCTGTTATTGTTTGCATTTATGTTTCCTTAATCATTGGGAAGCTGAATATCTTTTCAGGTGTTTTATTGGCCATTTGAGTTTATATACAATTTGCATTGTTTTAGATCCACGTTGTCAATAGAAATATAATGTGGGCCCCATAGTGTAATTTAAAATTATCTGGAAGCCACATTAAAGAAAGTGAAAAGAAGCAGGTGAAATTAATTTTAGTAACCCAGTACATCCAGAATATTATCATTTAAAAACAGTTAATCTATATAAACATTGTAAATTCGATATTTAAAATTGTTTTTGCATAATGTCTTAGAAATCTGGTGAGTATTTCACACTTATCATACACCTTAACTCTGATCAGCCACATCTCAAATGCTCAGTAGTTACACGTGGTTAGTGGCTGCCACATTGGAAAGTACAGATTTAGTGCCCAGTGCTTCTTGGATACACAAGTTGCAAAATAATTTCACCACTCTGTAACTTGTCTTTTCACTTCGTATATGTTGATTTATATTGTACCAACTTTTTACTCTTAATGTAGTTACATTTACAGTCATTTCCTTTATGATTTGTGCTTTTGTGTCTTGTTTAAGAAAGCCTCCTTAACCCACGATCATGAAAATGTTCTGCAGAATATTCCTTGCCAAGTTTTTCGTTTTTCTTTTAACCTTGAAGATTTTAATCCGATGGGAATTAATTTTTATCAATGTTGTCAGGTGGGAATCTTATGGAAAAAAGTTGTTTTCCACATAGTGAACCAGTTGTCCCAGAACCATTTACTGAATAGTTCACTACATTCCATTTATTTGTCATGGTACCTCTCTTATACATCAAGTTTCCAGAGAGTAGATTTGTTTCTATGCTTCATATTTTGGTCTATTGGTCCTTTGGTGTACACCTTTGGTGTACAGTGTTTTAATTACTAAAGCTTTTAAAAATACGTATGGTATTTGTTAGGGTGAGTCTCCCCACTTGTTTTCCTTTAAAATTTTCTTGGCCGTAATATGAATTTTAGAATCAGCTCATAAAGGTTCATGAAAACTCATTTTTGGATTTTGATCAGACTTGTATTGAATTTAAGGTTCTATGAAAGTATTATTCACTGTCAGTGAAATTTTATAATTTCCTCCAGAAAGGTATGATGTATATCTTATGTCTAGATACCTTATAGGTTTTTATTACTATTGCAAATAATATCTTTCAAAAATTTATTTTCTAATTTTTGCTTGCTAATGTTTAAGAATGCGATTAATATTTTTGTTTTTCGTATCTTTGTAACTCTTATCTTTCAATCTTGGTGAATCCTATTTAAAAATTTACGTAGTGTAAAATTCACTTCTTTTTTTTTTGCCGTGTGGCATGTGGGATCTTAGTTCCCTGACCAGCGATTGAACCCATGCCCCTGACAGTGGAAGTGTGGAGTCCTTAACAACTGGACCACCAGGGAATTCCCAAAATTCACTTTTCTTTGGTATAGAGTTCTGTGAAGTGAGACAAATGCATACATTTGTGGAACCACCACTACATCCAGGATATAGAACAGTTTTGTCACTCCCCAAATTCCCTCATATTGCCACTTTCTTCAACCCTTTTCTTCATGTCCATCCTCTGGAAATCACTTATCTGTTTTGTCTCTCTAGTTTTGCCATTCACAAAATGTCATATAACTGGAATCATATTGTATTTATCCTTTGGAATCTGAGTTCTTTAACTTAGTAATATAATTTATCCATGTTGTTGCATATGTTGGTAGTTCATTACTTTTTATTGCTGAGTAGGATTCCATTGTGCAGATGTACTATAATTTATTCATTCACCAGATGAAAGACATTTGAGTTGTTTCCAAGTTTTGGTGATTATGAATAAAGCTGCCATAAACATTCACATACAATATTTTGTGGGAATTTGTTTTCATTTCTCTTGGATAAATATCTAGGACTCAAAATAAATATGTTTAACTTTATAAGAAGCTGTTAAACTATTTACTAAAGTGACTACCATTTTGCAGTCTTATCAGTGATATGTAATAATTCCAGTTGCTCCACATCCTTGTCAGCACTTGGTATTGTCCTAGTTTTTATTTTTCTTTGTTTTGTTCTTTGGCCATTCTAATAGGTGTGTAGAAATATATCATTGTGCTTTAGATTAGCATTTCCTTAATGACCAGTGGCGATAAACATCTTTTTTGTATAGTTATTTGCCATTTGTATATCTTCTTTGGTAAAGTGTCTGTTAAAATATTGTGCCCATTAAAAAAGATTAGGTTGTTTTCTTATTGTTGAGCTTTGAGAGTTCTTTAGGTGTTCCGGATACAAGTCCTTTGTCAGATATGTGGTTTGCAAATATTCTCTCCTAGTCTGCAGCTTTTCTTGTTATTCTTTGATCATTGTCTTACACAGAGGAAAAATTGCAAATTTTGATGGAGTTCAGTTTATCAATTTTTTCTTTTATGGATTTTCCTCTTGGTATCATGACTAAGGGTTCTTTGCTCAACCCCAGATCACGAAACTTTTCTCCCATGTTTTCTTCTATAAGTTTTATGGCTTTGTTTTACATTTAGGTGCATGACTCATTTTGAGTTAATTTTGGAATAGAGTGCAAGGTATGGCTTTACATTCCCTTTTTGGCATATGGATGTCCAAATTTTCCAACATCATTTGTTAGCATGACTATTATCTATCTCTGCCTTTGCACCGTTGTCAACAATCAATTGACTATGTATGGGAGTATTTTGTATTTTTTTTTTATTAAAGAGATGTAACTTATATACCCCAAAACACATATTTTAAGTGAACACTTCAGTGGTTTTTATATTTATAGGGTTGAGCAACCATCACCACAATATAATTTTGGAATATTTCCATTACCCCCAAAAGAAGCCTTTTGCCCATTGGCAGTAGATCAGCTTCATTGGTGCCCCCCTTGTCCCAGTCCTAGGCAATTACTGATCTACCTTCTGTCTCTCTGAATTTGCCTACAGTAAGTCCCTTACACGTGAACCTTCAAGTTGCGAACTTTCAAAGATGTGAACATGTGTTCACATGTCCATTCACGTAAGTTAGTTCACATGTCTGACATACATTGTCACGTGTGTGCACATCCTCTACAAGTGGTTGTGCTTTTGTGTACTTTACAGTACTGTATAGAGTACAGTAGTACAGTGTCTTTATTTCAAGCCCAGATGTCCAGAAGCAAGTGTAAAAGCAGTGGTGATGTAGCTGGTACTGCTAAGAAGCGCCAGCTATTGTACTACTGTACTGTACTGTAAGATTAAAAATGTTTTTTGTGTTTTTTTTAATGTATTATTTGTGTGAAAAGTATTATAAACCTATTACAGTACAGTACTATATAGCCAATAGCACTAGTTGGGTACCCAGGCTAACTTTGTTGGACTTATGAACAAACTGGACTTATGAACGTGCTGACGGAACGGAACTCATTTGTATGTAGGGGACTTACTGTATTCGGGCTATTTCTCATAATTGTAATCATATAATATGTAGTCTTTTGTTACTGTTTTTTTTTTCCACGTAGCAGAATGTTGTCAAGGTTCACCCATGTAGTAGTATGTATCATAACTTCATTCTTTTTACCAGAGAATAGTATTCTGTTATATGTACATGTCACACTTTGTTTATCCATTCATCCGCTGATGGACAGTTGGGTTGTTTCCATGGTTTGGCTCTTCTAAATAATGCTGTTATGAACATACATGTACAGGTATATGTACGATGTATTTTCATTTCTCTTGGATATATACCTAAGATAGGAATGGCTGGGTCATGTGGTAACTCTATGTTTAACTTTCTAAGGAATTTCCAAACTGTTTTCCAAAGTGGCTGTACCATTTTACATTCCCACCAGCAGTGTAAGAGGATTCCAGTCTCTCCACATCCTCACCAGTTCTTCTTATTGTCTGGCTTTTCATCGATGACATTTTGGTGCTTATGAAGTGATATCTCATTGAAGTTTTGATTTGCATTTCCCTAATTGACTAATCATGGTGAACATCTTTCCAAGGGCTTCTTGGTCTTTCATGTATCTATTCAAACCCTTTATCCATTTTTAACTGGGTTATTTGTCTTATTTAATTGTAAGAATTCTTTATATATTCTGGAGGCAAGTCCTTTACTCGAGATATGGCTTGCAAATATTCCCAGTCTGTTGAGACATCACTTCTTCAAAGGTATCCTCTGAAAAACAGAATTTTTAAAATTTTGATGAAGGACTTCCCTGGTGTTCCAGTGGTTAAGACTCCGCGCTTCCAATGCAGGGGGGCACAGGTTCGATCCCTGGTCAGGGAACTAAGATTCCGCATGCTGTGCAGTGTGGCTAAAAAAAAAAATAATAATAAAATAAAATATTGTTGAAATTCAGTTTGTCTGTTTTCTTCTTTTATCATTTGTGCAATATCTGTCACATCTAAAAAAAAATGTTGCCCAACCCAAGGTCATGAAGGTTTACTCCTGTTTTCTTCTAAGACTTTTATACTTGAACTCTTATATTTAGTTTTGTGGTCCATTTTGAATTAATTTTTCAGTATGATAGGAGGTAGAGGTACAAGTGTATCATTTTGCATGCACATATTCAGTTGTCCCAGCATAGAACTCTTTTTGCACTCTCAATTTTTTTTCCATTAATTTATGTGTCTTTCTGTAATACCATGCTGTCTTGATTTCTGTAGATTTATAGTGTCTTATATGTGAGGCTTCCAGCATTGTTCTTCTTTTTAAAGATTATTTGTTTACTATTCTAGTTACTTTGCCTTTCCATATCAGTTTTCCAGAATGCTTATATTAGCCTGTCTGTAGCTTCTCTTGATGTAGAAAGTAGGCAAATATAAATAGTTTTGCTGCTTTTCCAACTTTTAATTTTTTAAATTTTCTTGTCTTATTGCATTACTGGGATCCTCCTGCAAAATTCTGAACAGAAGCATAGAGGACATCCATGTCTTATTTCTAACTTTAAAATGAATGCTTCTTATGTTGTTATACTAAATGTGGTGTTTACTGTTGGTTTGTGGTAGACATCCTTTATCAGGCTAAGGAAGTTGCCATCTATTTCTACTTTAATATGAATTTTAATTTTTTTTCACAAACTATTTCAGTCATTCTGTGCTTGTATGCAGATTTTTTATCTTGTGTTCCCTTTTAATGAAAGCATAGACTTTTAACGGTGCCAGGTTTATCCTGAGGTCTTATTTCCAACTCCTTGTTTTGTATGAGCCATGACCTTCTCTTCTCTACACACATGACCATTAAAATTCAAGATTCTAGTTAAAGGAGACCCACAGATATCCCAAGGCTCTTCTAATACTAGGTCATATGCTCAGTGCCCTGGTTTTCAGGTTCCTCTTCATTTTTGGTGTCTGGTGGTTTCTTTTACTTTTATGAGAGCTCAGCTAAGCATTTAAAAGTCTGACTTTTAAATAAAATTCTGCATTTCTAGATATTTTACAGCAGGAAGGTTTTGGGGGTCCACTATATTATTGGGAACTGAAGATTTTCACATTGTTTATAAATGGGAAAAAAATGGAAAGAACCCAGCGATTTATCTAATGCATAGCCTAGTGGCTTCAAATGTTTGGCACTCAATAAGTATTTGTTGAATGCTTCATGATTTATAGCTCATGACGGAAGAAGAGGAGAATGAAGAAAAAATAGTGAACCACAGTTTTGAGCCTGGGAGAATGATGATGATAGACAAGCGGGGGAGGCTAGAAAGGGGGCTAGTTTGTGGGAAAAAATGAGTTTGATTTTGGCTATATTTTGTTGGAGGTGGCAGAAGGCCTTGCTTGTTGAGTGTTTTGGCTGGGTATGTGGGACTAAAGCTCTGGAGAAGGGTCAGGGCTGGATGAATAAGCTAGGCAATTGTTGGCAATAAGGTGATGATTGAAGCTATGTCACTGGGGTAGAGAGTATAAAGTAAGAACAGTAGAATCGGTTCAAGATTTAGGCTTGATTGGGGTAGAAAGAGAAAGCACAACCTATGAAAGTAAATATAAAAGGTGAAGTCCAAGCAATAGGATAATGAAGACATTGTAGTATCACAAAAAGGTGGAAGGGGAGAGATTTTAAGGAAGAAAGGGTTGTTTCAGGAGAAGATGGTTGGCCAACAGATTCAGGTACTGTGTAGAACTAAAGACCCCAGGATTTACCTGTGAGGAATGGTTTCATCCCAGTCCTATTTATAACCCCATGGCAGTAAGCATGTTATAACATTTCTCTTTTTATCTATGATATAATTTTCATCTTGAGTCTAATCAAAGAATCAGAAAGAATGGTTTGTGTTATGATTTTTTTCCACATGTGTATGCTTTTGTGTTTACCTATTTATATGCACACATAAACACATCTTTGAAAGTACATCTTGTTGTTATAAATCTCTAAATGTAGTTGTAAAGAAGCCACTTAGAGATTTCCTGCTATTGAAAAGCCACAGTATACTGTTTTAAATATTTTTAACTTTGTTCAGAGCAAAAAGGACATGGCCCCTTAAAAAAATTAAGTGGGTTTGGAAGAGGCTTGAAGTCTGTTACATAAATTTCTAAGGAAACCGACTGTGTGCTAATGCCAACTAAAAGTCACGGCAAGCATGCTGTGAACATGTGCAGGGTATGACCGTAATCTTCTTTTCTCCCCCGTCTCTCTTTTTTTTTTTTACTGCTAACAAGGAACGAGAATTTTTAGAGGCTAGAAACTTGGAAAGGAAAATAGGACTTTTTTAGAAGGGTTGTAAATTGCCGACTCTAGGTCTGACCTGCTAGTGGTGGGGGGGTATCAACAATTGAATGAGAGCCATTTGAAAGAGCTTTCTATGATCAGCTCTTCCAAAGCTGTAAGTGCAGGAACCATATACGGGAGCTATATATATATATACGTATATCTATTTATCTATCTATCTTCCTACAAATTTCTGACTCTCAAAAAATATTAAGGGTGAGTTATAGAGTTATTGTTTACTTAGATGTGAGATGAACACCTAGAATTAGACTAAACAACAGTGGCTGTTGGTTCCTCAGGGCTACCTCATTTTAACTAGTGTTAAAGTCTTAGTATAGATTATGTATCACATTTTCTTGTGTTGTAGTTAGAAATTATTTTTATTGTTTTTCAATAGTTTTATTTGTAGAGTTATATTTGTAATAAAGCTTAAATGTCTGTGTGTGTGTAATGCAGGCAAATGTGCACTAGGTGTTAGGTATAATGGTGTGTCTAGATTAAAATCTTTGTTGCCTGTCGTCTTCAGCTGGGAGTGATTTCATCGGCAGAACCTGTCACGTATTTGACCCTCTGAATTGTGGGGAGTTCATCAGTACCCGTAGGGCTCATTCCTAGGATTTAGAAGGCTAAAGATGTGGTATAAATGGAGCACAGGATTAATCTGAGTTCGTGGTCTTGAATGAGGGAAGACAGGAGTCAGAGAGAACAGACGTCAATGTCAAGGGAATAGTAGGGAGAGCAGAGGCAGACATATTGCTGCAGAGATCAGGAGTCTTTGAGAGACAGACCAAACCTGCCTGAGTCAGGTGGCCTTTTATACTTTTTAGGCCATAGCACAGAACAACTGGATTCCCAGGGGTTGACCAGGGCTAGAGGCTGGCATGCAGCTGTACTGTCCCAGTTTGCTGCCTAGGCCATTCTTGAAGCCGGAGCAGACCCTGACAGAATCCTTTTCTGCTGGGATCATGAGGCTGTAACCTAGCCAGCCTGTCCAACTGATGGCAGCACTCCTGGTTTGCACACCTCATATCTTGGAAGAAAGGGGAAGCCTCCTGCCTGTGAGCACTGCAAGCTCAAACCTACAATGAGATGGCAAACATCACAGAAACACACAATATTTATTTTTTAGACATTGCATTTAAGAAGGAAATTTCCTGAACAATGGACGTAATGATAATCAAAGGTGGAAGAGTATGAACCAATTTGGTAGCCATTAAGTCTTTAATTTTCCGGTCCATGTGGATTGACAAGAATGAGAAACCAGATGGAAAGGAATGTATCCTTAAACATTCAAACAATTGATTTTTGTCTATGAAAAAGCAAATGTATGTAATGAAACCCTTGTCTGAAATTCCGTATGTAAAAGGGGTGAGATAAGTGGGGAGATTTTCTATAGTTGCTTCTAAAAGCCTTAAACTAACTTAAGTTGGAAGATTTTTCTTCTTGTGCTGGAAATTTTTCAAACACTTTTTGGATACCTTGGTATAAACTTGGATGAAAACCCTCACAGACATCTCATAATTTATTCATGGAGCCTCATAGGATCACTTGGTTTTCTCAGCTATGAGATATCAGTTTGGCTACAAATATTGAAATCCAGGATGACAAGTCTTTGTTTTTCCTGTTAACTTACTTGAAATCACGAAGCAGAAGTCTAATATTTGACTATGATTATCCAGCAGTGTGTTTAGATTAGGATCTTTGTTGCCTATAGTCTTTAGCTAGGAATGATTCCATCAGCAGAACCTGTTACATATTTGTCCTCATACGCCCCACTACCCAAGAGAAATGTCAGTGGGTTAGATTTGGGGGAAAGCCCGAGTCTGTTGTGATCTAGGAAAGGAATGAAATGCTCCTGCACCTGTGGGCTGCACTGGTCTCAAAATAGCCAGTAGCCAAGGCCTGAGTTGTTTGTAGGAGCTGGTTGGACCAAAGCCATGACACCATTGCTGCCTAGCTTCAAGCTCAGCGATCTTCTGCAGGACCAACGCCCCTGACCTATCTGGAGTGCTCCCCTGCTTTCTTGCACCTGATTTGCTGTTCCTGCCAATGTTCAGGCTGCAGTCACTGACCTAGGACAGTTCTTTTCTCCAAGGGAGCATGTTTGAGTGGATGCGAGGCTCTTCATCAATGCTGTGCACACACCTGTGCTCAAAACCATACCCCTGACTTCTTTGAGGGGTGAAGCATTGAGAGAGTTGGGATGGTAGGGGTAGAATTTACTGTGATCAGAGATTGGATTGCATAGCCCAAACCAGCCTTATGCATAGATAGACTAGGTGGACAATCACGTGGTATGATTTGGACATGGTCTTGCTCCACCTTACTCTCAAAATATCCTCCTCGTGAGACTGTCCTAGTGCCTGATATACCACTGTTAAAGATGGCTTCCTCTAGTTTAAGGCCTTCTCTACAAAATACAAATCCTGGGGCCCAGCACAGTGCTCAACCGCTTAGTAGATCCCCAAATGTTTGTTGAATAAAAAGTGAATTGGAGGAATTTTCTATTAACCTAATTCACAGTAGTATTAATGGGGACTATTAGGTTACCAGATGACTCAACCATTTAAAACAGTGCTTCTCAAACATTAATGTAGATAATGATCACCTAGGGGTCTTCTTAAAAGACAGATTCTAGGGCTGGACAAGACCTGAAAGTCTGCATTTCTAACAAGTTTAGGTGATGCCAATGCTATATATACTTTGAGTAGCAAGGACTTAGAAGACCTGAGGGCAGGGTTGCCCACCTTACCTGATCAAAGAATCTCTTGGGATGCTGGTTAAACATTCAAAATCAGAATCTCAGGAGGTAGACTTAGGAATCTTTATTTTTAACAAGTTCTTCAGGTGATTTGCATGGCTGGAAAAATAATCTTAGGAGGGAACGGGACATGGGCTTAGAAACATATGGGGTCATTGTGTTGGTCCATGGACCTTTTGGAGTAAGAGACTTGGAGACGGCACTGGGACAGATTGGAAAACATATAGCTACAATTTTGCTCTAGAGTAATTCCTGTATGTGGCCTGGAGTTAGAAGGTAGAGGGAAAATGAGGAACTACTTAATTTTTTTTCCCAGCAGGTAGCCTTGGTATCACTCTTTACTAGCACAAAGCTTGGTTTTCTGGGTTTTTTTTTTTGTTCCTTGAGTAAGTTTGGTATCTTGAAAACAGCCAAGTTGATAGATAAAATTTGGGGTATTACTTTTAACTTCAAACAGTTTTCCTTACATTTGTCTTCTCTGCCACTTTTTAAACCTTTAGCCCTTTCACCATTGTAGATTCTGTGAAACGCTGGGAAACCTTGTTTTCTTGAACTAATAAGACAGATGCGAGGGAATAGTCTATTAAGCAGGGCTGCTGGAGAGACTGTCATTTCTTTAATATCCACCCACTGAGCCATGGAACTGCGTGAGGCCCAGCAGTGGGATTGGAGGCAGCGATGTGCTTCAGTCTGCAGCCATTCTGGAGCATCACCAACGACCGAGGTGAAAGTTTCTCAAATAAGACATTCTGAATGAGATGTGCGGCAAGTGTGAGGCTGCTGAGGAGAGACAGGCAGCTTCAGTGCAGACACGAGCTAGGAAACACGGGCACAGGGGAAATATCACTGACTTGCCAGAGGCCACGTTACAAGTTGGTGGAGTGGCTCCTATTTGTATTAAAGTTTTCTTATTTCCAATTCTGAACTGCAGCCTTGGGGCTATTGATGTCCCTGGTTTTTAAGCTACCCTGTGGAAAGATCTGCTTCTCATACTTACATACTTTTGAACTCTGTCTCTCCCCTTCTCCTCTTCCCATCTGTACAACTGGGATAGTGGTTGGGATTTGCAGCCAACCACAGGAATGAGTTTTCACATTATTCCAGGCAAGAAAGGGGCTTCTTTGTGAGTAGACATTAGACTTGTTTTTGTCAAGCTGCATTCCAGCGTGGAGACCTAGAGGGGCTCCAGACCGTATTCGTATCCCTTTATCCTCTCCTGTATCTTCTTGTACTTGGAGAATGATCCAGTGACAACACCTATGACTGTTCAGGGTCACTTTAAAGGGTCAGGAATGGCAAGTTTAAACACAGAGTGTTGACTTCATTGCTTTCAGGAGCCATGATGAGCTCTAGGGAGTTGCCACCGGGTGACCAATGATGCGTATTTGAGTGCATGTCTATTGTCGTTCGACTGCCTTCAGATGTGAAAGACTGAGGGGCCTAAGTACACGGCACGCATTCTGTTGATTACTTATATACAAAATCATATCTAGATAACTCATTTTAATTTCCAACTCCTACTTATGAATAGCACGCTACACCAGTGGTCAGATGACATTGAGGGACTCAGGCACAATATTTCCTCTTTGCTGCCTGAAAGGAAGGTACCAGAGGTACTGAATCTGTGTTTGGGAGGTCCAGGGGTGCCAGAAGGGCCTGGTGTGTCTCAGGGTTTAGGGATGCCGGAACAGACGGGGATTCATGAGGCTGGGAGGTACCTTGACGTCTAGGCACTAAAGCGTCCAGAAATTCTCAGCAAGACCAAGGTTGTTTTTTTTAACGTGGAGGTTGCAGCTAAATATGTGAGGTAGCTGAGGGAGGCTGAGACTGTTTCCAATGCTGTTTATTTATTTATTTTTAATTTTATATTGGACTGTAGTTGATTTACAATGTTGTGTTAGTTTCAGGTGTACAGCAAAGTGATTTAGTTGTCCACATTCATATAGCTATTCTTTTTCAGATTCTTTTTCCATATAGGTTATTATAGAGTATTGAGTGTAGTTCCCTGCGCTGTACAGTCGGTCCTTGTTGGTTATCTATTTTTTATATAGTAGTGTGTGTATGTTAATCCCAAGATTCTAATTTATCCCTCCCCCCCATGGTATATTTTTGCCTGGATGGAACTATGGAGGAGGGGCTGTGAAATGAAGTTTTGGCAGAAGGGTGGGACCCAACATCAAAAACGAAAAGCTGTAAAGACAGAGAATCCTAGTTTAATGGTCGGTCCTTGTTGGTTATCTATTTTTTATATAGCAGTGTGTGTATGTTAATCCCAAGATTCTAATTTATCCCTCCCCCCAATGGTATATTTTTGCCTGGATGGAACTATGGAGGAGGGGCTGTGAAATGAAGTTTTGGCAGAAGGGTGGGACCCAAAATCAAAAACGAAAAGCTGTAAAGACAGAGAATCCTAGTTTAATGGAGAGAGGTCTATTCAAAGATTAAAGTATTGAGATATAATGAGAAAAAGAATAACGCTGAGCATTCAGAAATACTTCTCCTGGAGTATTCGTTTTCTAACGCTGTCATAACAAATCGCCATAAACTGGACAAAAACGACACAAATTTATTAGCTCATGGTTCTGTAGGTCAGAAGTCTGGGTGCAACATAGTTCAACGGTTCTTCTGCTTAGGGTCTCACAAGGCCAAAGTCAAAGAGTCCGCCAGACTGTTCCTTTTGGGGGGCGTAAGTGGAGAATGCACTAGGCTCATTCAGCTTGTTGGCTTAATTCAGTTCCTTGTGGTTCTAAGACTGACATCATCCCTGTGTCCTTACTTGCTGTGGGCTGGGGGTTGTTCTCAGCTTCTAGAGGCTGCCCTCATTGCCTGACTTCTGTTCCCATTCAAAGCCAGCGATGGCAAATTGAGTCCTTCTCATGCTTCGAATCTCCCTGACTTCCCCTTTTGTTTGTTCTTGCCTCTTCTGGCTTCAAGTAGGAAAGCTTCTCTGCTTTAAGAGCTCATGTGATTAGATTGGGCTTACCTGGATTATCCAGGACAACCCCTGTGTCTTAAGGTTCATACCTTAATTATATCTGCAAAGTCGCTTCAGAGTAGAACCCAGATTAGTGTTGGATAGTATAACCATGGGATGGGAATCTTGGAGGGAGAGGGAGGAAGGATATCTTTATGATTCTGCCTATCACACTTGGAATCTTAGAAACGTGTCCTGATCTTAGAAAGGGATGGTGGGGCAGTAAATCTCAAGAGCCTTAGAGAACCATCCAATTGTTAATGGAGAAGAAAGAGGAGTAAAAATGTGGAACTGATGCCCACTCACTATTTCACATTGATCAGGAGAGGGAAATCTGGAACTACAAAGGGGAAAAAAGAGATCCTTAGAAGAAAGGCCTTATATTGAGATGACATTTACAATATTTAACAACCGCCACGGCATGGTCATCAACCAATCACAATGCATCCTGGCCAGTACTCCACATTGGTGCATACCTACTGTATCACAGTTTATGGGTCCAAGATAACATAGTTTTCACCATCCTTGCTGTTGGGACCATGGCCCTACTATGAAGGGGACTCCAAGCCCAGTCCTTCTTGCCCACTTAAGGCCCAGCCTCAGAGTGAAAAGCTTTTGTGCATCAGGGCGCTACCCAGAAAGAGGAGGCCATTCTCCATGCAGGGATTAGAAAAGTCTGAAAATGTGTAGGAACGGAAGCCTGGGGAGTGGTGTGATGGCAGAATCTGGGATCAGGAGTCCAGACTGACCCACAGAGTAAAGAGATAGGAATATGGGAGCTAGTTTTTGTTTTAAACCTTTTATTTTATATCAGAGTATAGTAGATTAACAATGTTGAGTTAGTTTCCGGCGTACAGCAAAGTGATTCAGTTATACTTATACATGTATCCATCCTTTTTCAAATTCTTTTCCCATTTAGGTTGTTACATAATATTGAGCAGAGTTCCCTGTGCTATACAGTAGATCCTTGTTGGTTATCCGTTTTAAATATAGCAGCATGTACACGTCAATCCCAAACCCCCTAGCTATCCCTTCCCCCGACCCTTCCCCCCTGGTAACCATAATGGGAGCTAGTCTTTGAGGCAGACGGGTAAGCATTTGTCTGAGTAAGGTCTGAATGCAGGATGTCATCATTCTAGGGTATCAAGCGAGCAGATTCACAAGCATTGTCTGGCAAAACCAACCAACAAACATACTGTCTACCCAGGCTGATGTGTGCTGGGTAATTAACGGGGACTGGGGTGGCTAGTACCCCACGTGGGAAAGTTAGAGGGATGGCAATTGGAGTAGTCAGCATAAAAATTGAGGACTCGGTCATGAAGACTGGGTATCAGGAGGCCACATATTAAGTCATTGGAAGAAGTGGAGTTCCAGGTGATGACTTTTGCACAGAGAAACAAGACACAGGCATGGTCATTGGGACGTTGGGGTCTCACAGTAATAATGGGATCAAGAATATAACAAACTAGATGCTAAGTTACTGGTTTAGGGTTCATAGGATGTAATAATTGGCAAAAATGATTATATCTCTACTCCCTCTCATGTTAGAGAAGAGGAAACATGCCTGGAGAATAGAACTTGCAATAGAACTTGGTACTAGGACGGGTTTCTAGACGCCTCATCTACTTGGTGTTCTTTTCCTCACACTGCCCTTCTGACTTGAGCTAGGGCAGCTCTTGCAGTGTGGTTTGCAGCTGACTGTAGAAGGTGAAGTTAACCTAGCTGATGACTCAAAGGGTTGCTGGCAGGCTTAGAGCCCAACCATGGTCTCTTAGTGCAATCTTAAAATAAAAATAAAATAAAATTAAAAATTATTATCTTACTATTTATTTTATTTTTTAATTGAAGTATAGTTGATTTATAATATTGTGTTTTAGGTGTACAGCAACGTGATTCAGTTTTGCATATATGTGTGTATATATATATATATATATATACATACATACATATATGTATTCTTTTTCAGATTCTTTTCCCTTATAGGTTATTACAAATATTGAGTATAGTTCCCTGTGCTATACAGTAGGTCCTTGTTGGTTATTTATTTTATATGTACCAGTGTGTATATGTTAATCCCAAAGTCCTAATTTATTCCACCCCTCACGCCCCTTTCCCCTTTGGTAACTGTAAGTCTGTTTTCCATGTCTGTGGGTCTTAGTGCAATCTTAGCTCCAGGATCTGGCCCCCCCTACAACATCCTGTTGTTCCGGATACTAGTAGTACAAGCATAGTCTCTATATCAGCTTTATGACATTGACGTATGTTGCTCTGAACTTAAATAAAAGGCGAGCTGGGAGTAGATTCTTGTCTGCTAAAAATAACTTCACTTGGAATGCTCTGTTATAGGAAAGCACAAAGCCACTAGTGAAAGCAACTAATAGATATCACAGGTTTCCATGACACTAGAGAAAAGGATGGTTTCACAGGGGAGGAAAATTAAGGTTAAAAAAGTCTTCTCACATTCATAATGCTACCCTTCTTGTCACTTTAGATAAGGCCACCGCTGAATGGGAACAAGAGTAGGTGGTAAAAAAAAAAAAAAAAAATTAGAAATGGAAAGATGCAAGGCAAAAGAATGGGTGAATCTGTTCAAAGAAAGGGGCTGCTTCCTTAGCCTTGCACGTTATAACTTGCCTACTTATCCATCACCAAAGAGCATGCCTATTGCTATCAGGGATGCAAAAAAGGGATGCTTTTCACACAATCCAATCCACTCAGCCAAAAATGCATAAAGGGACTTGGGTAGAAAAGTTTATAATATGTTTTGTGGTAATGGAAAAACTCATTTAAAGGCTCCTTCAGCTCAAGTGCATTTGGGAGCTCCTAGTTAGCACTGCTGAAGTGGCCACTGCACAAGCTAAAGGAAGGTGAATGAGGCCTCCTTGGTTTTTTAGCCCAGAGGCGAGCACTCATGCTCTTGGCCAGCTGTTGTCTGAGGCCTTGCTCATTTTGAACACACCATGAGCACACGCCTTAATGACTACTTGGGGATACGATCCGGGCAAGTTTGAGCTTATGAAAAGCATTTCTAAGGTCGCATGCCTTCTTATTGGCCAGGGTATTTAATATTGTGTTTCATTTCATTAAAAAAAAATTTCCCTAAATAATTGACCATGCCCAGCATGTCATCTTAATTCAAAAATTTTCAAGGGACATGTCTCCTGTGGCTTAAAAAGAAGCTTAGACATAACATACTCAGATTTGATTTGATTTTGATTTTCCATGCATTTAAAAACAGGAAATAAGAGGGAATTCTCAGAACAGGTTTAGAATTTCATATTTGGGTACCCAATGATGGTGTCTAGCTTATCAATAGACAGAAATAAGTGAACAGCTGTTTTAATGACTGGGAGGTTGATTGCTTCGTGGTTGTTATATTTATACTCAGCGTTCTACATGTTCTACATTGAAACGTTTTTAACTTGGAGTTTAAGGCCCTGTTTTTTTGTTTTCTTTTTCTTTTTCTTTTTTTAACCTAGATTCGCTAATTACAGGGCGCATTTGAGAATGTCACATAAGATTGTTTCTCAGTCCCCTCATTGGTAATTATAAAATAGGGATGATGGCACTAGCTAATGTTCAATGCATCCTCACTTTACAGATGAGGCAGCTGAGGCACAGAAAACTAGGTTATAACTTGCTCAGGGTGACCCAGCTAGTAATAGCAGAGGTAGGATTCCGACTCAGGTAGACCAGTTCCAGAGCCTATGCTTTTAACTCCTAGTTTTATATATTGAAGGGGTTTCAAGGCTCAAATCAAATGTAATCATATGTGTGAAAGTGCTTTGCAAACTATAAAATGCCAGATAAATAGGAGGTATTATAAAAGTTTCTGAGCCTGACAGAAGGCTCTGGTTTCCTCTGAGGAAGAATATTCTTGGCAGTAGGAAAGTTTTGGCCTGGTGATAGGAAGTTCCACTATAGTAGGCATGATGCCTTGGTTTGAAACACTTAGAGTAGCAGAAAGCTCACTGGACTGAAAGGAAGCCAACCTGGGTTCTAGTGCCAGTTGAGCTACTAATAACCAATCAATCTTGGCTAAGTTATCTAACTTCCCTGAACCTCAGTTTCATTAAGTAAGAAGCAAGACAACTGGTGTAGACAGTGGTTCTCAATTTTTCGGGGGCATGAACCTCCTGTCCATCGGCTTATGGACTCTAATAACAGGCTCTGGCATCTCGCCACAAACTTTGTATCCAACTTGAGGGTTTCACAGACCCCCTGCAGCCCAACCATGGTTCAACAGACCTGAGGTTAAAAACTCCAGGTCTCCATGTTAGAAGGTTCTTTGTAGCTCTCAGACTCTAAGATTGGAACTGCACTTTGTAAATACGTGCTTTCAAAAAGTTCTTTACAGGAAAATGGCCCCATAAATCACAGAAAGTGCACACGAAACCATTGTGCTTAGATGGTCAGAATCACATGATTTAGAATTTAGGAAGGGATTGCCATTGATAGCAGGGAGGTATAGCTGTAATAGCTCACCAAAGAATCCTGAATTTCCGTTTTATTTTGCTGAGGAACTTTTTTGAAAAGGGGAGGAGGGAGTCACAGTGGCAATATCCAGCTTGATAATATTAATCATACATTCAGTTTTGCAGTACACTTAGAAGAGTGCTGGACTTAACTGCTTTTAGTTCTGGTATCAGCAAAAGATAACAGCACTGTTTCCTGCTGGTCCACAGGGAGAAGCAGTATTTTTTTTTTTATTTTTTATAAGAAGCCGGCTTTGGCATGGAAGCCATAAAGAATTTTATATCAGTAAAAGTAGACAGTGTCAACCCCAACTGGGTGCAAGATTGGTGGGTGGTCTGTTTGTGAAACATTTCTAATTACTGTGATGAGTCCTGCTGGGGTTGCTAAAATGAAGTGTCTGTCATATCCATTTCCTGGTGTTTTGAAACAGCTGCAAGAATTGTCAAAGAATTCCAAAGTCCGTGGAGCTGTGGAGCAAAGGAAGTATTTTTAGCAAGGATCCAATCCACCCTCTCATTTTCTAGATGAGAACTACTGAGGTTCGTTCTGTCTTAGATCTGGTCCTTTGGAAACAGACTGAACAGAGTTTTGTGTGCAGGAAATTTCTTGGGGAGCACTCTCAGGAAAAAGTCTCTAAGGAAGTGAATGAAGGAGGATTGGGCAAAAGGATTTGCCGAACTGTGACGTGGTTACAGCAAGTTGCTCACAAGCTGAGATGTTCCTTTAGAGTGATCTCCACTTGAGGCAAGGGGGGGGATGGGGCTTTGAACACCTGCACTGCCTGATGATTAGATGGAAAGGAGCCATAACATCGGACGTAATATCCCTTTGGCTGAGGGCAGTTTCTGGAGACTGATTCACCTGTGAGCCATCAGCAGCCAACACTCCTGGCAACTGGGGAAATGAGTGCCTTGGTGCAGAAGGCGGTTCTGGATGACTTAGCACAGCATCTACTACAGCAACAGAGAGTTTCATTTGGACCCACCATCATCTCTCAGCTAGATCACTGCAATGGCCTTCAAACTGGTTTCCTTTTCTACACTGCAGCCAGTGTTATCGTTCTAAAACTCAGTTCTTATCATGTTGCTATGGCTACCAACTATTTTTAAAATTAATTTTGTATCATATAAGTTTCAGGTGTACAGCATTATAATTCGACATCTATATATATATACACACTACAAAGTGATCACCGCCACAATTCCAGTTACCATCCATCACCATACAGTTAACCCCCTTCACCATTCCACCCACCCCCCAATCCCCTTTCCTTCTGGAAACCACTAATCTGTTTTCTGTATCTAAGTTCATTTTATTTTGTTTGTTCATTTTTTGTTTCTTTAGGCTCCACATGAGTGAAATCGTACAGAATTTGCCTTTCTTCATCTAACTTATTTCACTTAGCATAATACCCTCAAGGTCCATCTCTGTTGTCTCAAATGGCAGGATTTCATTCTTTCTTGTGGCTGAGTAGTATCCCATTGCGTGTATATACCCCATCTTCTTTATCCATTCATCCATCAGTGGATACTAATGTTGCTTTCATAACTTGGCTTTTGGCAATAATGCTACAGTGAACATAGGGGTGCACATATCTTTTCAATTTAGTGTTTTTGTGTTCTTTGGATAAATACTTAGAAGTGAAATAGCCGGGTCATATCGTAGTTCTATTCTTACTTTCTGGAGGAATCTCCATACTGTTTTTAAGAGTGGCTGTATCAATTTACAGTCCCACCAACAGTGTATGAGGGTTCCCTTTTCTCCACATACTCTCCAACATTTGTTATTTCTTATCTTCTTTTGATACTAGCCATTTTTTTTGTCTTGAATTTAATTTATTTTTTATACAGCAGGTTCTTATTAGTCATCCATTTTATACACATCAGTGTATACATGTCAATCCCAATCTCCCAGTTCATCCCACCCCCACCCCCGCCACTTTCCCCCCTTGGTATCCATACGTTTGTTCTCTACACCTGTGTCTCTGTTTCTGCCCTGCAAACCGGTTCAACTGTACCATTTTTCTAGGTTCCACATATATGCGTTAATATTCGATATTTGTTTTTCTCTTTCTGACTTACTTCACTCTGTATGACAGTCTCTAGATTCATCCACATCTCTACAAATGGCACCATTTTGTTCCTTTTTATGGCTGAGTATTATTCCATTGCATATATGTACAATATCTTCTTTATCCATTCGTCCGTTGATGGACATTTAGCTTGCTTCCGTGACCTGGGTATTGTAAATAGTGCTGCCATGAACATTGGGGTGCATATGTCTTTTTGAATTATGGTTTTCTCTGGGTATATGACCAGTAGTGGGATTGCTGGGTCGTACGGAAGTTCTATTTTTAGTTTTTTAAGGACCCTCCATACTGTTCTCCATAGTGACTGTATCAATTTACATTCCCACCAACAGTGCAAGAGGGTTCCCTTTTCTCCACACCCTCTCCAGCAATTGCTGTTTGTAGATTTTCTGATGATGCCCATTCTAACTGGTGTGAGGTGATACCTGAATGTAGTTTTGATTTGCAGTTCTCTAATAATTAGTGATGTTGAGCAGCTTTTCATGTTCTTCTTGGCCATCTGTATGTCCATTTTGGAGAGATGTCTATTTAGGTCTTCTGCCCATTTTTTGATTGGGTGGTTTGTTTTTTTAATATTGAGCTGCATGAGCTGTTTATATATTTCGGAGATTAATCCTTTGTCCGTTGATTCATCTGTAAATATTCTCTCCCATTCTGAGGGTTGTCTTTTCGTCTTGTTTGTAGTTTCCTTTGCTTTGCAAAAGCTTTTAAGTTTCATTAGGTCCCATTTGTTTATTTTTGTTTTTATTTCCATTACTCTAGGAGGTGGATCAAAAAAGATCTTGCTGTGATTTATATCAAAGAGTGTCCTTCCTATGTTTTCCTCTAAGAGTTTTATAGTGTCTGGTCTTACATTTAGCTCTCTAATCCATTTTGAGTTTATTTTTGTGTATGGTGTTAGGAGTGTTCTAATTTCATTCTTTTACATGTAGCTGTCCAGTTTTCCCAGCACCACTTATTGAAGAGACTGTCTTTTCTCCATTGTATATCCTTGCCTCCTTTGTCACAGACTAGTTGACCACAGGTGTGTGGGATTATCTCTGGGCTTTTTATCCTGTTCCATTGATCTATATTTCTGTTTTTGTGCCAGTACCCTACTGTCTTGATGACTGTAGCTTTGTAGTATAGTCTGAAGTCAAGGAGTCTCATTCCCCAAGCTCTGTTTTCTTCCCTCAAGACAGCTTTGGCTATTCGGGGTCATTTGTGTCTCCATCCAGATTTTAAGGTTTTTTGTTCTAGTTCTGAAAAAATGCCATAGGAAATTTGATAGGGATTGCACTAAATCTATAGATTGCGTTGGGTAGTATAGTCATTTTCACAATATTGATTCTTCCAATCCAAGAACATGGAGTTGGTATCATCTTTAATTTCTTTCAACAGTGTCTTATAGTTTTCTGCATACAGGTCTTTTGTCTCCCTAGGTATGTTTATGCCTAGGTATTTTATTCTTTTTGTTGCAGTGGTAAATGGGAATGTTTCCTTAATTTCTCTTTTCAGATTTTTCATCATTAGTGTATAGGAAGGCAAGAGATTTCTGTGCATTAATTTTGTATCCTGCAACTTTACCAAATTCATTGATTAGGTTTAGCAGTTTTCTGGTGGCATCTTTAGGATTCTCTATGTATGGTATCGTGTCATGTGCAAACAGTGACAGTTTTACTTCTTCTTTTCCAATTTGGATCCCTTTTATTTCTTTTTCTTCTCTGATTGCCGTGGCTAGAACTTCCAAAACTGTGTTGAATAATAGTGGTGAGAGTGGACATCCCTGTCTTGTTACTGAACTTAGAGGAAATGCTTTCAGTTTTTCACCATTGAGAATGATGTTTGCTGTGGGTTTGTCGTACGTGGCCTTTATAATGTTGAGGTAGGTTCCCTCTAGGCCCACTTTCTGGAGAGTTTTTATCCTAAATGGGTGTTGAATTTTGTCAGAAGCTTTTTCTGCATCTATTGAGATGATCATATGGTTTTTATTCTTCAATTTGTTGATATGGTGTATCACATTGATTGATTTGCATATATTGAAGAATCCTTGCATCCCTGGTATCAATCCCATTTAATCATCGTGTATGATCCTTTTTATATGTTGTTGGATTCTGTTTGCTAGTACTTCATTGCGGATTTTTGCATCTATATTCATCAGTGATATTGGTCTGTAGTTTTCTTTTTTTGAAGTATCTGTGTCTGATCTTGGTATCAGGGTGATGGTGGCCTCATAGAATGAGTTTGGGAGTTTTCCTTCCTCTGCAATTTTTTTGGAAGAGTTTGAGAAGGATGGGTGTTAGCTCTTCTCTAACTGTTTGACAAAATTCACCTGTGAAGCCATCGGGTCCTGGACTTTTGTTTGTTGGAAGATTTTTAATGACAGTTTCAATTTCATTACTTGTGATTGGTCTGTTCATATTTTCTATTTCTTCCTGGTTCAGTCTTGGAAGGTTATACCTTTCTAAGAATTTGTCCATTTCTTCCATGTTTTCCATTTTATTGGCATATAGTTGTTTGTAGCAATCTCTTATAATTCTTTGTATTTTTGCAGTGTGTTGTGATTTCTCCTCTTTCATTTCTAATTTTATTGATTTGAGTCCTCTCCCTTTTTTTCTTGATGAGTTTGGGTAATTGTTTATCAATTTTGTCTATCTTCTCAATGAACCAGCTTTTAGTTTCATTCATCTTTGCTATTTTTTGTTTTCTTCGTTTCTATTTCATTTATTTCTCCTCTGATCTTTATAATTTCTTTCCTTCTGCTGACTATGGGTTTTGCTTGTTCTTCTTTCTCTGGTTCCTTTAGGTGTAATGTTAGATTGTTTATTTGAGATTTTTCTTGTTTCTTGAGGTAGACTTTTATAGCTATAAACTTCCCTCTTAGAACTGCTTTTGCTGCATCCTATAGGTTTTGGATCGTCGTGTTCTCATTGTCATCTGTCTCTAGGTATTTTTTTCATTTCCCCTTTGATTTCTTCAGTGATCTCTTAGTTATTTATTAACATATTGTTTAGCCTCCATGTGTATGTGCTTTTCATGTTCTTTTCCTTGTAGTTGATTTCTAATCTCATAGCACTGTGGTCAGAAAAGATGCTTGATAGGACTTCAGTTTTCTTAAATTTACTGGGGCTTGATTTGTGACCCAAGATGTGATCTATCCTGGAGAATGTTCCATGCGCACTTGAGAAGAAAGTGTAATCTGCGGTGTTTGGATGGAATGTCCTATAAATATCAATTAAATCTATCTGATCTATTGTGTCATTTAAAGCTTGTGTTTCCTTATTAATATTCTGTTTGGGTGATCTGTCCATTGGTGTAAGTGAGGTGTTAAAGTCCCCCACTACTATTGTGTTACTGTCGATTTCCTCTTTTATAGATTTTAGCAGTTGCCTTATGTACTGAGGTGCTCCTATGTTGGGTGCATATATATTTATAATTGTTATACCTTCTTCTTGGATTGATCTCTTGATCATTATGTAGTGTCCTTCCTTGTCTCTTGTAACATTCTTTGTTTTAAAGTCTATTTTGTCTGATATGAGTATTGCTACTCCATCTTTTTTCTGATTTCCATTTGCATGGAATATCTTTCTCCATCCCCTCACTTTCAGTCGGTATGTGTCCCTAGGTCTGAAGTGGGTCTCTTGTAGACCCCATATACATGGGTCTTGTTTTTGTATCCATACAGCAAGCTTGTGTCTTTTGGTTGGAGCATTTAATCCATTCACGTTTAAGGTAATTATCGATATGTATGTTCCTATGACCATTTTCTTAATTGTTTTGGGTTTCTTTTTGTAGCTTCTTTTCTTCTCTTGTGTTTCCCACTTAGAGAAGTTCCTTTAGCATTTGTTGTAGAGCTGGTTTTGTGGTGCTGAATTCTCTTAGCTTTTGCTTGTCTGTAAAGCTTTTGATTTCTCCATCGATTCTGAATGAGATCCTTGCCGGGTAGAGTAATCTTGGTTGTAGGTTTTCCCTTTCATCACTTTAAATATATTGTGGCAATCCCTTCTGGCTTGTAGAGTTTCTGCTGAGAAATCAGCTGTTAACCTTATGGGAGTTCCCTTGTATGTTATTTGTCGTTTTTCCCTTGCTGCTTTCAATAATTTTTCTTTGTCTTTAATTTTTGCCAGTTGGATTACTATGTGTCTCGGCGTGTTTCTCCTTGGGTTTATCCTATATGGGATTCTCTGCACTTCCTTGACTTGGGTGGCTATTTTCTTTCCCTTGATAGGGAAGTTTTCAACTATAATCTCTTCAAATATTTCCTCAGGCCTTTCCTCTCTCTCTTCTCCTTCTGGGACCCCTATAATGTGAATATTGTTGCATTTAATGTTGTCCCAGATGTCTCTTAGGCTGTCTTCATTTCTTTTCATTGTTTTTTCTTTATCCTGTTCCACAGCGGTGAATTCCACCATTCTGTCTTCCCGGTCACTTATCTGTTCTTCTGCCTCAGTTATTCTGCTATTGATTCCTTCTAGGGTATTGTTCATTTCAGTTATTGTATTGTTCATCTCTGTTTGTTTGTTCTTTAATTCTTCTAGGTCTTTGTTGAACATTTCTTGCATCTTCTCCATCTTTCCCTCCATTCTTTTCCCGAGGTCCTGGATCATCTTCGCTATCGTTATTCTGAATTCTTTTCCTGGAAGGTTGCCTATCTCCCCTTCATTTAGTTATTTTTCTGGGGTTTTACCTTGTTCCTTCATCTGGTACATATCCCTCTGCCTTTTCATCTTGTCTATCTTTCTGTGAATGTGGTTTTTGTTCCACAGGCCATAGGATTTTAGTTCTTGCTTCTGCCGTCTGCACTCTGGTGGATGTGTCTATCTAAGAGGCTTGTGCACGTGTCCTGATGGGAGGGACTGGTGGTGGGTAGAGCTGGCTGTTGCTTTGTTGGGCAGAGCTCAGTAAAACTTTAATCCACTTGTCTGCTGGTGGGTGGGGGTGGGTCGGGGTGGGTGGGGGTGGGTTCCCTCCCTGTTGGTTGTTTGGCCTGAGGCGACCCAACACTGGAGCCTACCCAGGCTCTTTGGCGGGGCTAATGGCAGACTCTAGGAGGACTCACACCAAGGTGTACTTCCCAGAACTTCTGCTGCCAGTGTCCTTGTCCTCACGGTGAGCCACAGCCACCTCCTACCTCTGTAGGAGACCCTCCAACGCTAGGATGTAGCTGTGATTCAGTCTCCTATGGGGTCACTGCTCCTTCCTCTGGGTACTGATGCGCACACTACTTTGTGTGTGCCCTCCAAGAGTGGAGTCTCTGTTTCCCCCAGTCCTGTCAAAGTCCTGCAATTAAATCTCGCTAGCCTTCAAAGTCTGATTCTCTAGGAATTCCTCCTCCCATTGCCGGACCCCCAGATTGGGAAGCCTGACATGGGGCTCAGAACCTTTACTGCGTGAGTGGACTTCTGTGGTATAAGAGTTCTCCAGTTTGTGAGTCACCCACCCAGCAGTTATGGGATTTGATTCTATTGTGATTGCGCCCCTCCTAGCATCTCATTATGGCTTCTCCTTTGTCTTTGGAAGTGGGGTATCTTTTTTGGTGAGTTCCAGTGTCTTCCTGTTGATGACTGTTCAGCAGTTAGTTGTGATTCTGGTGTTCTTGTAAGAGGGAGTGAGAGCGTGTCCTTCTACTCCGCCATCTTGAACCAATCTCCCATACTAGCTCTTCTGCAGACGTAAGGGGACATCTCATTGTTGTTTGGATTTGAATTTCCATAGTAATTAGTAACGTTGGACATCTTTTCATCTTCCTCTTGGCCATCTGCTTGTCTTCTTTGGAAAAATGTCTATTCAGATCCTGTCCCCAGTTTTTAATTGGGTTGTTTGTTTTTTGCTATTGAGTTATTTGAATTCCTTACATATATTGGATCTCCACCCCCTATTGGATGCATTCAGTCCTCCATATCCATGGGTTATGCATCCGTGTACTCAACCAACCATGGATAAAAGATAATCAAAAAACATTCCAGAAAATTCCCCAAAGCAAAACTTGAAGTACCTACATAGCATTTATATTGTATTTACAACTATTTACATAGTATAAGGAATTATAAGTAATCTAGAGATGATTTTACTATATATAGGAGGATGTGCATGGGTTTTATGCAAATACTGTTCCATTTTCTATAAGAGACTCTAGCCTGTGGATTTTCGTATCCAAGGAGGGTCCTGGATCAAATTCTCCTTGAACTTTGAGTGACGACAGTATGTGATTTACAAATATCTTCTTCAGCTCAGTAGGCTGCCTTTTCAGTTTGGCAATGGTTTCCTTCACTATGCAGAAGCAGTAGTTTGATGTGGGGCTTACAGCTCTTTAGTTGGCTCCTCACGCCTTCGATAGTATGGCTTCCAAGGTCCCTCAAGGTCTGATTGCTGTCTTTAACCACAACACTTGCATTTTCCCTCTTGACCTCCACCGGCCAGCCATGGAACTACTTGCTGTTCCATGAATGTGTCCTGCTGTCTCTTACCTCTGAGCCTTTGCACATGCTATTTCCTTTGGAACATTCTAGTATGCACACATGCACCTAGATACTTCTAGTTTAGATGGCCCCTCTTTTGAGAAGCCTTCCCTGACTACTTCCATAGTATCCTATAACTTTTCCTGTTGTAACTCTTCTCTATTATACTGTATTGAAATTCCCTGTTTACATGTCTATCTCCTCTCTAGACTGTAAGTTCCTTGAGGGCAGGAAATGCATCTTTAGTATGCATCCCCTGAACTTAGTACAATGATTGGAACTTGGTAGGTACACAAAAATACGTGTCCAATGTACGGGTGACATGTCTTGGCCAAGGTCACACCCTGTGCATACCCAGGGACGGATTGTTTTTGATGTTTTGTTCAGTTACCATGGGGACAAATCATCTAACCACCAAGTTTCTATGTGTGTGTCCACATGGAATTATATGAAACTGGGCCATTGCAAATAGAAAGTAGAATCACATCATAGATGAAAAAGCTCTGGCTGAGAGGAGAAATGTAATATCTTTAAAGTGGATGTGACCCATATGTCAGATTCTTAAAGCTCCTTCCGAAAGGAGATTTGAGAGAGCCTGTAATCCTGTGAGGGATACGTTGGGACACGTGGAATCATGACATAGCATTCAGAGCTGATAGGCTGGCGTATGGAAGTGTTAATCATGGTCAATAGGATTAATCGTTGATTATAGGCATGTCTTCTTCGGACAAATTTTCAGCCTCTGCAGGGATTTGCCTGGAGGAGATTTTATTAGCAGCGCTACAGAAGCAGGGCCAGATTAAAATTGTGCTGCTTGAAAATTACTGCCAAGAGACTTAAAATTTTTAGTAAGATGTTCAGGAAGCCAAAGGCTTCTGGGTAATGTGTGAATTCCAGAGAAGTATTATGCTATTTTCCTTGCCAAAGGTGGGCTCTCTAATGTCCTAGCTAGGCCATAGTACCTCCATGACATAAGCTGACCTTTAAAAATGCTATAACAAGGCAGTAATCAGGGCCACCCTTTCCAGAGCCAACAAGGATTAGACAGGAAAAAAAAGATGTCACTGCCCTTTGTGCACAGTCATTCTGGCCCTGCTCCCAAGAACAGGCCTCTCTGGGCTTTCATCGGTCTCTTTGTTTTCTCTTGCCTGCAGATGCTCAGTAAGAGCCCATGCTGTTGGGAGAGGTACCTACGTTTGGACAGGATACATATAAGTTATGGCGGTCTCCGTAATCAATAGTCATATCCCATATCTGGAATTGATTAAGAAAATGCCTCTTGAGCAGTGAGTCTTACACTTTTGAGGTGGTCGTAGACCTCTTAGAATTTGATAACAGCTTAGTACCGTCTTTCCAGAAAATGAGAATCCCCAAATTTTACACCCAATTTTATGGGGATCATGGACTCCCCAAAACCCTTCATGAACCAGTGACCAAAAGCCATTGACTTAGAGATAAGAAAAAAAATGGCTTCCATCTATTGAGTGCTGACTATGTACCAGGCACTACGCTAAACACTTGATATGCATTATCTCATTTAATCCACGCAGTGACCCTATGGGGCAAGTACACTTATTATTTTACAGCTCAGAGGTGGTAGAACTGAGATTCAAACACTCGCTGGTAGGCTCTGGAGCCTGTAACCTTAACATTTATACCCTTCAGCCTCCAGTGAGTCTTACAAGCTTATTTCTGATTGGCCCTTTGTGCTTTAGTAGCATTGACTGTCAATCTTTCTGCTTTCTGTTTTCAGAAGAAACCTTCTTTAAGTAGTTGCTCATGGACTCTGAGTTTAAAGGTTCTGTCCTTTTAGTTCTGTTGATTGTCAGTATAGCTGGACACACCACTGGTCTAGTTAAACTACTATTAGATAAACAGAAATCCCCATTTTTCACGATATAGAACATCTGCAGAGAAATACAAATGGTAGAATGTTTCTTGCAAACTGCTTCAAAACCATTATCCTACCCTTATTTCCTTCGGTGTATTTTAGGAGTGTGCTAAGGGCTGTTTGCATAGCAAAGCTGAAGTCATTATCCCTTGTCTATATTGGAAATATCTGATTAAATTTTTTTACCTTTTTTATTGACTTTGAGTACAGATAGAATCATTAGTATGGTGTAAGTTCATGATTTTGTTCTATGATGAAGTACATTGTAGACACTATGAGACCATAAATATTTTGGTATGCGTCTCTAAAAAATATTTTTTCCTTCAGAGTAAAAATTACATCAGCATACCTAAAAAAATCTAACAATTCTTTAATATTATTTAATACCCAGTGCATATTCAGGTGTCTTCAATGGTTCCTAAAATGCTGTTTACCACCTGTGGTCAAACCAGGATTCAATCTAGGACCATGTGTTGCATCTGATTGTTATAATTAAGTGTCTTTTCATCTAGAACAGTTCCTTTTTCCATTACAAAAACTTTCTGAAGAGACCAGGCCTGTTGTTTCCTAGACTTCCTTGAGGTGCTGTTTAGCTGATCTCTCTGTCTCCCTCATCTCTTAAACTGAAAATTGGATATAAAGTCTTGCTTAGATTCCAGTCAAACATTTTTGACAAGATTATACCATAGGCAATGTCAGGTACTCTGTGTTGCATCACATTAATTAGGAAATTGTCCCATCATTAGTGATGCTAAGATTGAACGCTAGATTAAGGTGATTGCCTAATATCAGGAATTTGGGGCAAGCTTTCTATCTATCTGAATCCTTCTTGCGATCCCCAGTTCCCCTCCCACCTGTTCTCCAGTGCCTTATATCTCTTTAATAGGCATCAAGTTATTTAATTCTATAATCAGATATAAAACCAAGTAAATGACTGCTTTTAGAGCCTTGAAATCCTTATTTAAGAGTTCAAGTAAGGGGAGGACACAGAGCCCTGTGTAGGACAGAGGGCCCAGGAAGATGCTGCTGGGGAAACCAAAGAACACATGATCACCTTTACAACTTGTCTGAGTGCTGACCTTGGCCTAAGCCCTGTCAAGCATGGGAGGCCCATTTCAGGAAGAGATTTGCCTTTTTCCCAGAGAAGACACTGGCCGTGTGACAAACATACACGAGAGGATGTGTTCAAGCCTGGCTCTTGCTAGGGCCAGTTCAGGTGAGGCAAATTAACCTGCAGGAATGCCCCATCCCCACTGCACTTTCCCCGTCCCTGCCACACTCGCACTTGCTTCCTTTCTTTGGCTGTTGTGCATAACTCGGACTCATCCCCACCCCTACAACGTACAAAAGCCCACACATGTTCCTGACTCTCTTATGTTTTCTTTTCCTTCTTCCGTATAAAGTCTGTTCCAGCTCCGGAGTCATAGTCCCTTGTTCACAGTTAGGGATTAGTGCCTCCTTTCCCACATTTTTGAATATTAATAGGAGAGGGTGACGCTCACCGTAAGCTAGGGGAATGATGGTTAAATAGTGAACTTGCAGCTGGTACCAACAGTGGGAGAGAGATCTTTGAGGACGTGTCTTCAGTTGCTACGCATCTTGCCTCTTTGTGTGGCTGGCCTTCGTTGAGGAAAAACAAACTCAGAATAGCTATCTGCCTAAAACACATTCTCCCCTTAGGTGTGTTTGCATCATGAAACAGCTTTAAAGGCAGCACATTTCTGACTGGAATTTCCTCATTAGTGGATGTGAACACTTTATCTGTGGCAACCCATTAGTTACCGGACCAACCTCTAGTTTCATTGGCAATCACCCGACATGCAGTGTAGGTGTGCGCTCAGCATCCCAATTGTACCACTGAAATGGAAACCGTCTTCTCTGAAGAGTTTTGGAAAACAAAGTCATCGATCTCAATAGAGATGCTACAGATATGGTCACTTTTGATGCACAGAAGGGCTACTAATTATTCTCAAGTAAACGTCTCCAGTACACAGTGACAAGTGGTATTGGAGGTTGGCAACCTTTCAGAGCTGGCTGCCAGGACTCCATTTATTCACTCTCGGGAGTGAGCAACCGCTTCAGCGGGAGGAGGCCTGGCTGTTCCTATTAGCAACAGTGGGATTGGGTCCTGTGGGTTCAAGAGAGGGCAGCCCACAGGACCTCTGGGTCCCTGTGCTGCAACTTTCTCTGCACTTCCCAACAGCCATGCTTACGGTTAACCTTGCCAATGGATCCCATCCTCCCAGACGTGAATTAAATGAAATAAACACACAGTTAGCAATTTATACCCCCAGAACTTCTTGAGAGCCCGCACTTTGGTAGATGCTCCACATACCATGGTAAACAGGGCTGGCATGTCCTCATCAAACTTAGTTTAGTGGGGAAGACAGACAGTAAATAGAGAAATAAATACAAAATTATAAATCGTTAAGTGCTATGAAAGAAATACACAGGGACTGTGAAAATACAGTAAGCAGACGCTCACTTAGACACAGTTGTCAGAAGAATGTCTGTATGTATCAAATATGCCACTAGATGCTTGATCAAAGAGACGTGGGTGAGAGATGGTCCTTGGCCCTGACGATTTGCCAGTTTATAATAATTTCAGTAAGAAAAGCACGTATGAAGCATAATGGAAGCCGAGAGGAAGGAAAAATTGATTCTGCCTGGAGTAGAGTAGGGGAGGGATATCAGAGACAGAGAAAGGGCGGCATCCTTGAAGGATAACTGAGCGAACGCTGGGTGAACATGTCGGGCCCGGGCTAGGGGGGTCTAGATGGAGGCAGCAGCAAGAGACATGTTTGCGGGAACGAGGCGGGTCACCTTGGAACCGTGACCTTGAGTGAACTTGCCTGCAGGGCCCCAGTACTCTGGGGGCTGGATCAGGGTGGAGCTGCTCTCTTTGAAGCCCCAGAGCCAGTGAGTAACAGGGAAATTGGAGTAGTTCTTTCTATGGCTGCCGTCGTAAATGACCACAAACTCTGGTGGCTTAAAGCAACTCCACTTTAGGATCTCAAGCTCTGAAGGCCACTGGACCAAAATCCAGCGGTCAGCAGGGCTGTGTTCCTTTCTGGAGGCTCTGAGGGAGAACCTGGTTCCTTGCCTTTTCCAGATTCTGGAAGCTGCCCACCTTCCTCAGTTCATGGCCCCCTTGCTTGATCTTCCAAGCTGGCAGCATCCCGTCTCTTAGGCCCCTTCTTAACGTTTCTCTCTGACCGCATAGCTGGGGATAGCTTCTATACTTTTAAGGGCACCTGTGTTTTGATTGAGCCCTCCTGGAAAATTCAGGATAAACTGTTTATCTCAAGGTCTTTAACCTTAATCTTACATCTGCAAAGTCCTTTTGACCATGAAAGGAAACATATTCTTGGGTTCTGAGAATTCGAATGTGGGCATCTTTGGGGACCATTATACTGCCTACCAGGAACCCAGACTCTGCCTCTTAAAGGCCCCTTCGTTTCTCATAGTTTCCCCTGGGGGCACTTCTGAAGTATCCTAGGACTTTAAAGATATTTTGAAAGTACTGCTGTGAAGTATCTGTGTTTACCTATGTATTAACACACATATGAGTTTGTTCGGAAGGCAGAAGGGATAGGGGTTGGCATATTGGGCCATATTTACAGGACTTAAACATTATTTCTTTAGATAGCTCAGCCCTGACAAACTCAGATTAAGTTACTGTTCCGTATTATGTAATTCCACAGCATCCTTATGCGCACGTGTGCATGTACATGCGTGTGTGTATGTATGTACGTGAAGCCAGAAGGGTCAGAGTGAGGCAGGTTGTAAAGCAGCTTTTATTCATTCAGCAACCAGTTTTTGAGCACGGCACAAAAGGATATACAGCGTATTGGTGAATTAAAAAAGACACGATCCCTTCTCTTATCCCTGGGCTCGGAGTCGGGAGACAGACACTAAACAAATGGTTTAAGATGCAGAGCAAGTGTTTAAAAATAGGACCTGGGGCGGGAAGCAGCTGGAGGTTTTCCTACAGGCCACTGAGAGCCTGCAGACCTGGAGGGGCCTGTCAGTCACGGTGCAGGGACACCGAGGAGGAAAGAGGCATGAACCACATGCCTCGAGGCCAGATGGAAAGATGTCTAAGTCAGCAGATGCTAGCGTAGAGGGGGGATGACAGTCGAGAACTTGAATAGGCTTGTACACCCTGCAGAGGCCAGTGTTTGATACAAGAGGGCTATATACCATGTAGCTCACGTCCTTTTGGGTCCCATGTCACCAAGATATGTGAGCCCCTTGGAATAAGATCAATCTTAGAACAATGTGGAGGAGCATAGAGAGGGAAAATCCTGAATTGTGTTTAAACCTACAGTGGCTGAGAAAAATCCATAAGTAATTAAACTTGCCTGAAATTGGCTAAATTGAGTTTTCTGCTTTCTGATGGAATGTGGCCTCAAAATGGTGATGCCGCTGTGTTATAAAACAACAATTTTACGTTTTTACAGACCTGAGAATGAAGACTGTTGAAAGTCATGCCTGACGCATGGGTTTGCCGTGCTGAGGGGTTTAAATTTTATTCTATCCAAATGTAGCTGGCTGTAGCTACCCGTCAGGGGTTTTAATCAGGAGACAGACAGAATCAGGTCTGCATTAGAAAAATAAACTCAGAGAGCAGTTTAAAAGGAGACCTGAAGGGTGTGGATGGCAGGAGGTGCATCAGAAGATGACCCCAGTCATCAGGTGAGAGAGAACTGTCTTCAAACCTCGTCATGTTCTGTCTTATGCTTCAGGGCTGGAAGGGACCTCATCATCTGGTTCCATGTACTTCCTTTGGGACAGGTAACAGCATTTCTATTTTTTCAGGTGAGGTAGTTGAAGGTCAGAGAAAGTGAATTTCAAATGACGAAGATTCAAGAATAATTGGTTTACTAATGTCAGAGTGATATCCATCATGGCCTACATGAAACATGTATATTTCTTGAAACGTTGCTCAAAAGTTACCACTGGGTATATTCCCTGGAGTTTGTTACTATAACAAAGTACAATAGTTATCTTGTTACATTGCCCACGTGAAAAACCATGAGTAGATTGCAGCCTGAGGCTCATTCCTCTTGCCTATGCAGAGGCTTGACCATAAATAAGCCAGGGCAACCTCTTGGCCAGGACCTGAAGTGCATGCATAGAGCCTAGTGGGAAATACAGAGGGTGAAAGCATTGAACTTTGATACCCTACACCTGCTAAGCAATAGATTCTGTTTCCACTGCGCCTGGCACTGAGCCGGAAGGCTAATAAAAGAGGCAGAATGAGTGTGGGGATGTGGTTGTCGCTAAGTTGTAAAAAAAAAAAAAAAAAAAAAAAATCCCTCTGATTGCTACTTGAATTTGCCAAAGAATTGCCATGTTGCAAATGGCAGGTTGATGCTGTGGTCGCAGCAGGTTTCAAGAGGCAGAGATAGGAAGGCAAAACCAATGCAGCACCGGAAGGGACTCTGGAGGGAGGCAGTAACTAGGAAGACACCCAAGATGGGTCCTGGAGGGGGTGGGCGGTGGGCCGGCAAATATTGACACTTAAATCTATTTCTCTCTCATTTCCCACAGCTAAGCATATCGTTTTTTGGTTTTTGGGGTTTTTTCGCGGTATGCGGCCCTCTCACTGTTGTGGCCTCTCCCGTTGCAGAGCACAGGCTCCGGACGCGCAGCCTCAGCGGCCATGGCTCACGGGCGCAGCCGCTCCGCGGCATGTGGGATCTTCCCGGACCGGGGCACGAACCCGTGTCCCCTGCATCGGCAGGCGGACTCTCAACCACTGCGCCACCAGGGAAGCCCCTAAGCATATAGTTTGAGTCCCATGAATACTTTTAATTGGGTTACATTTCCCGAGAACTTGGCAAGCTTCTTTTTACTTCTGTGCTTTCAATATTTTAAGTGCTGAAGTTTTGATAGGAAGAAAATAGATTTAGTCTTTAGATGCAGTCAGCTTAATGATTTAGAAGCAACTTTGGCCATACTTTTCATTTTCTTTTATTTATTTTTTTATACAGCAGGTTCTTATTAGTCATCGATTTTATACACATCAGTGTATACATGTCAATCCCAAGCCCTCAATTCAGCACACCCCCACCCCCACCCCCGCCGCTTTCCCCCCTTGGTGTCCATATGTTTGTTCTCTACATCTGTGTCTCAGTTTCTGCCCTGCTAACCGGTACATCTGTACCATTTTTTCTAGGTTCCACATACATGTGTTAATATACGATATTTGTTGTTCTCTTTCTGACTTACTTCACTCTGTATGACAGTCTCTAGATCCATCCACGTATCAACAAATGACTCTATTTCGTTCCTTTTTATGGCTGAGTAATATTCCATTGTATATATGTACCACATCTTCTTTATCCATTCGTCTGTCGATGGGCATTTAGGTTGCTTCTGTGACCTGGCTGTTGTAAATAGTGCCTCAGTGAACACTGGGGTGCATGTGTCTTTGAATTATGGTTTTCTCTGGGTATATGCCCAGTAGTGGGATTGCTGGATCATATGGTAATTCTATTTTTAGTTTTTTAAGGAACCTCCATACTGTTCTCCACAGTGGTTGTATCAGTTTACATTCCCACCAACAGGGCAAGAGGGTTCCCTTTTCTCCACACCCTCTCCAGCAATTGTTGTTTGTAGATTTTCTGATGATGCCCATTCTAACTGGTGTGAGGTGACACCTCATTGTAGTTTTGATTTGCATTTCTCTAATAATTAGTGATGTTGAGCAGCTTTTCATGTGCTTCTTGGCCATCTGTATGTCTTCTTTGGAGAAATCTCTATTTAGGTCTTCTGCCCATTTTTGGATTGGGTTGGTTGATTTTTTGATATTGAGCTGCGTGAGTCTCTGCTTCCCCCAGTCCTGTCGGAGTCCTGCAATCAAATCCCGCTAGCCTTCAAAGTCTGATTCTCTAGGAATTCCTCCTCCCATTGCCGGACCCCCAGGTTGGGAAGCCTGACGTGGGGCTCAGAACCTTCACTCCAGTGGTTGGACTTCTGTGGTATAAGTGTTCTCCAGTTTGTGAGTCACCCACCCAGCAGTTATGGGATTTGATTTTATTGTGATTGTGCCCCTCCTACCGTCTCACTGCAGCTTCTCCTTTGTCTTTGGATGTGGGGTATCTTTTTTGGTGAGTTCCAGTGTCTTCCTGTCGATGACTGTTCAGCAGTTAGCTGTGATTCTGGTCTTCTTTCAGGAGGGAGTGAGAGCACGTTCTTCTACTCCGCCATCTTGAACGAATCTCCTCTGGCCATACTTTTCTATAAACCTCTTCTCTGAGCTTGATGACTTTACCAAGCACTTTTACTACTTCTTTTTTAGTAGGGCATAGTACTCCCTTCCCTCCTGTAAATAGTGAATATACTGCAGTAATGACATGTACATTTGAAAAAGGGAAAAATTCCTCCTGAATCCTAGCACCTTAAAATTAAGAATAGTTTTATGTGTGGAATTGAGAAAAGCCAAACTTATAAAAGCAGTGTAAATTGGTGGTTACCAGGGGCTGGGGACACAGGACAGATGTTGTTTAAGGGTAAACTTGCAACCAGTATTAAAGAAGCCTTAGAGAGCCACGTGTAGTGAATATGAAAACATTGTCGTGAATATGAAAAACAGTATTGTAGCATAATTATCAAACTTGCTAAGGGAGTAGAACTTAATTATTCCAACCCCTAAAAAGAAGGGACAATTACATAATGTGATAGGGGTGCTAAATACCACTACAGTGGCAATCATATTACAATATAGAAATGTAGCAAATTAACATGTTGTGTATCTTAAATATACAAAATGTTATAGATCAAGTATGTTCAATAAAAAAAGAAACTGGCTGACAAGTAGCAAAAAAAAGAATAAGAAAAAGAACAATTTTATCCTCGTAAACCCTTTCTCACTCTTTCCCACATGTATATGCATTTTTTATGGTTGTGATCATAAGGATCTTATGCCCTGTTTTTTCACTTAACATTCGCTGTTACACGTTTCTATATTTCTGCATTGCCATCATAATCGCTGTAAAGTAGTACTTTTCAAGGCCTTGCAACTACCTCAATTCTCTTTTTCTTTTGTTTGTATCTGTACAAAATGTGAGGGGATGGATTTTGTTCTGCCTGCTGGGTTGAAGCTGCCTAGCTCAGAGACAACTTTTAGCTTTGCATTTTGATCAGGCCTCTTTCAAAGTGTTGTGTCACTGTGGGTGCATTTCAGTGGCATCCATTTCAGTTACTAGATTGGAGATCTGTATTAGGGCGTTTTAGAAATGCTGGTTTCTAGTTCTTTCCTGTTGAGGAAATGCCAGATAACACAGCTTGTACTGTAATAGGTCTGCCCAGACTGCAGCTGGCCTGCCACGTGGGGCTGGAGGATTGTGAATTCAGCCCTTTGCCTCTGTCCCTTTGATCACCACAGTAGGGGGGAGTTATCAGCGAGTTCTGGTGGGGGAAGTAGACAAGACAAGAGTCAGAAAAAGGGCCGTCTCAGGGTTGGGGGGGTGAGTGGGGAGTGCTTTTGGAGTTGGACCAGAATGTTGGTTGTGACCGAAGCAGAAGATGTAACAGGGTGATGCTGCACACATGACAAGAACTCTCCAGATTTCTAGAAAAGATTCAAACGTTCCTTTAAGAAGATGCTTTTCTCTTCATGTCACAGATTCCTTTTTGAATCTGATAAAAGCTATGTACTTTACCACCTCACCCCCCAAATGCAGGCTGTCATAAATACACATTTATGTATTCCACATAGCACCCTTAGGGTAAAGAATCTCATTGTGTTGCAAACTATTATATATAGAATGGGAAAACAACAAGGTCCTACTCTATAGCCCAGGGAACTATATTGAGTATCCTGTGATAAACCATAATGGAAAAGAATATGAAAAGTATATATATGTATAACTGAGTCACTTTGCTGTACAGCAGAAACGAATGCAACATTGTAAATCAACTAGACTTCAATTGAAACATAAATGAATAAAACTTCAAAAAATTTTTTAAAAATATCTAATTCCGTAAGGAAGGTTTGGTGGGAAGGAGATGGTGGTACTAGTATTTCCCAGCACTTGCCCTCTGATTTTCTGTTTTCTTCTTGAGAGGAATTTTGTGTTTTGTTAGGGGTTTGCAACCTTATTTAAATAAGTGGGGGTGGTGTTGGATCACAGCGACAGCCCCGGAAAGTGGGGCATCTTGGAGCAGGTTTTCAAGTATGTGTCTAGTCTTCTTTGTGTACAAAACTCCAAGTCCTCTGAAGTTTATGATCCTCAGCAAATTACCAAGTGCAGGCCGTGTGCTAAGTCCTTGCCAATGTCTTTATTTGGTTAAGACCCTGGGCTCTGTATTCTGACTTATTGGACTCAGATCCAGATTCCTGGGTAAGGTATCTAATCTCTCCAAGCTTCAGTTTTCTCATCCGCAAAATGGGAATGATAATTCTTAAGTGTGAGGAGTAAATAAGGTAATTCTTATGAAGCACATTGCACAATGCCGACACACATTATGTTTAAGAATTGAAGCCATTGTTATAATTTTTATTAAGATTCCAAGGTAGATTCTGACCCTTAAGGTCCAAGGGCCAGGTAGCCAAATAACTCCATGCATGTGAATGGAAGTGTGCATTTCAGACCTCTAAACGGAGTTGGAAAGGGACTTTTGCCGTTAAAATGGATCTTCAGATATTATCAAAGACAATCATCTACCTATATTGCCCTTGTCTTTTTGACGATTCCTATGATTTTGATAACATGAGATTTGGTTTGATAATTTAGAGAATAAATGCGTTCAGGTTTTCATGCATATTTCACAGGTGTTATGTAGATAAGGTTACTAGGCTTCTCAAAGAGAGGAAATAGTGACCAAAGACTCCATTTCATAAATTATATGTTGTAGGAACTGTCTAGCAAGAGGGTAGGGTCCAGCGTCATCCTAAGGGGCAGGCAAATGTTCATCACGCAATGAAAATGATAGCTTAAGGAAATCCACTAGTGTGTGTGTGCCTAGTTTAATTCCTTAACTCAGCCCCTGCAGAAGTGGATGCAGATACAAAATCGAGGCAGGTTTATCCCATCAAAGGGTGAGTTTTGGTGTCGAGTCTCCTTTTAAAAGAGATGTTTTCTCTGTGATCTCCCACAACCTCTTCGCTCACCATCACAGCAGTCATCGCACTGTTCTCACTTGTTTTGTTGTCTTTTCTGCTAGAGCATAAGCACGGTGAGGAGGGACTGGCTCTGCCTTGTTCACTATTTGATTCCCATCCGTAGCACAGTGCTGAGCACTTAGTACTCAATGAATACCTATGGAAAGAAAAACAGCCCCACACCAATGTGTTATTGAGCAGTTAGCATAATGGTTAAGAGCTTGGATTTTGCAATCAGAGTGGCTGGGATTTATGTCCCAGATCTGCTGCTTGTAAGCTATGACTACCTTGGGCAAGTTATTTAACCTTCCTGAGCTGCATTTGCTCATCTGTCAAATGGTGATAGTGATAAGCTAATTCACAGGGTCATGATGATCGTTCAGTGAAATGATGTATCTAAAATGCTCAGAAATGTATACGGCACATGGTAAATATTCCGTGAATTGTAGCTGTAATAGTAATTATGATGATTATTAATCAAAATGCTTATCGTTGTTGACTGTATATTTTTTGGAGGGAGGGAAAGGAAGTTTAAGTAAATGGGTTAGATGATAGAAACTGGAAAGACTATAAAGAAGTCTGAAAATACTGAACACTGATTGAAATATTCCACAGGAATAGAAGCACCCGAGGGAACATTTAATAGGATTTAAGAAAATATTACTCTTGTGAACTATATGGTGCCCCCAGGTCTGAAAGTGTTAACTAACTGTTACCTGATTTTATACAAGGTCTATTCATCCCTAATCACGTGGCAGCGGCTCATCCGTATGCTTGAGGGAAGACTCCTCTCCTTAATTCATTACACCTTTTGGTCAGGGAGCTATTTTTCATGTGTAGTGGATGTGTCACTGAATTTTGATAGACAGCGCTCGAGTCCCCGTAGAAATTCCTTTTCAGCTACAAGGGCTTGCATTTCAATTTTCAACATGTTCCGACTCTTTCTCTTATGTTTCATTCACGAAGGCCCTTTCTGTTTGGTGGAGAGACACATTGCCTGTAGTTTTCATTGTATTTTGATGCTCCTTTGTTCCTGCATCTAGAATGTTTTGTCGAGTACGCATGAGTTGCCAAGCTCTGGGTCCCTGCCCTCATGGACCTTAACCTTAGAGCCTGAAGTGACTTCATGGGGTTCCTGGTTCTACCTAGACATTTTATAGGTTGGTAAATGATAGCACAGAGAGGGTGAGGGACATGTCTGAGCTCAGGGTGCTGTGTAGTGATAGAGCCGGGGCTGACTTAGGTCTCAGATGTCCTGTCCAGTCAGTGCACCTTCTGATATAACACCAGCGTTGGAGAAATGTCCATTAGTTCCCATCACATCCACTTGTTTCAGGTAGGAAATGCTACGCTGTGCTGATGGAGGGATAAACCAGTCCTATGTTTCTAGAAGCACACTGATCTGATGACTCAGGTCTGCCCTGAAAAATGTTTGGGCATGGGATTGGCTCAAGTGATTAGTATCAATGTGTATAAAATTGTAGGAAGAACTTAGAAAACAATTTGCTTGGATTAGTTGACATTCCTCCAGGTTACTCTCCAAGTCAGAATTTAAACAAGAAGTTTGGGCTGATGAGGTCATGCAGATGAATGTACAATTTATATACAAGTACGTGGTTAGAGTATAATATAAATACCGTGTCCTCAGAAAGTCACCAAGCAGGACTTCTTCTGGTGATATCAGGTTTATTCATTCATTTATTCCTTCTTTCTACAAGTACTTATGGAACACCTACCGTGAACTAGACATTAGACATACTGAGGATCTGGAGATGAATAAGGCCTCTGTTGCCAAGGAACTTAGGATCAAGATTTCAGGGTAAGACCTAATCGATGGTGTAGGCTTGGGTTGGTGTTTTAGGATGTACTGAGGAAAGATTGCTGGTGAGCATGCCGTACACACGAAGACCTGAAATGAATGCCATTCTTTATCCCTCTGGGAAACTCATAACCACTTGCAAGTGAGACAGGCCTCTCTGTGCCTTTAAGGGTCAACAGATCCTATGGAACCATTAGGGTAGGTCATGATCGTCAATAAAGGAAATTATATTTTCTCCTATCCAGGAACCATTGCTCTTCCAAGGAATTTGTGGCTTGGCTAGGGACAGAGAGTTATCTGACTTCCCACGGGTTCGGTGAAGATTGATTCCTTGTGTTTCTGCCATATTGCACTATGCCACCACCTGCCTACTTGGACCTCTGCCTACTGCTATGTTCATCTAAGGCTGCACCACTCTTTTGTTAGGAGATCTTCCCTACCACTGGATACTCCTCATGCCGCAGGATTTAACCTCTGCTTGTTGTTCATGGCCAGCCTCCCAGAATGTTTCACCCTCTTAGCAGTATTCCTTTCTACAATTACTGCTGGGTTCGTCCCCAGGGGTCTGCTATAGCTCAGGAAGCAGGCATAGTCTCAAGATCTGGGCTTTCCCTGGTCTGGCCACTCTCACTGCCCAAAGCCCACACCCCATCACCAGGGCACCCCCAATTGTGATTCTAGCAGCAGCTACCTCAACTACCCCATGACGGCGAATATCCAGCCCTGTATTTTTGCTAATTGACTTTCAGTGGCTGGGTTTTGATTATGCATCTTGCCTCATCCCCCAATTTGTTGTTTTTTTTTTTGAAACCAGTGGAAAAAAGTCATCAACTCACATAGAAAGGTACAAAGAAGAAAGTGAAGATCACTTATAACTCCAAAATTCATAGATACCTATTGTTAACATTGTGTGTTCGTATGTACTGAAGTACATATACACAATTCTATTAGTGCTACCTTCAAAAAAATACATCAAATCTGGTTAGTCTTTACTGCCTTCAACCTTGCCCCCCTTGCCCAAGCCATCATCATCCCTTGCCTGGGGCATATCGATAACCTCCTAGCTGGTCTACAATCTATTCTCCAGCTAACATCCATCAGATCATGTCATGCCCTTACTCAGAAGTCTCCAGTGACTTCCCATCACACTTTGAATCAATCCGGCGTCCTTTCCATGGCCAACTAGGCCCCCTTAGCTCCTGGCCCCTCTGTGTTCTCATCTCGTATCACTCTTCCTCTTTGCTGCTCCTCAAACAACTCAAGTATGATTCTGCCTCTGGGACTTCAGCTGGTTTTTCCCTCTGCGTGTCACCCACTATTGGATCTCAAATAGCACCCTCTCTTGATACTGTCTGTTCCCTTCCTTGCTTTATTTTTCTTCCCAGTGCTTATCTTTATATGACATCATGACCATCTGTATATATGTTTTATTTTTAATTGTTTCTTCCAATAGACCTAAGCTTCATAAAGACATATTGTTTTGTTTATTGTTTAAACAGTAAACAGCGTCTGGCACATGGTAGGAGCTTCAATAAACATATGAATAAAACTTAAAAATATACATATACACACACATATTTAAATATCACACCACACACACCATTTAGTAAATGACTTTTTAAATTTAAGGAGGCTCTCCTATATTGAAAAATACTGATGTAGATTATCGATTTTATGTTTGTATATTTTAAATATTCTTACTAATGGTCAATCATTATTTTCTGGGGTGGGAGATGGTAAATTGGGCTGAGAAACGGTATAAACCTTTTGAAGCAGTGTCTTGCCATCCTACTGGAGTCTGAAAATCAAGACGGGATTGTAAAATGTTTAGATGGCCTTTCTCATGTGTCGGAAAGTAGTTTCTCAAAGGGGTTCGAAGCAGGTTTTGAACAATGAAATGAGGATGTAGGGGTTAACGTGATTCCTCTGAAGGCGAAGGCACTTATTATGAGGCAAATGGTATATTGAGTGTTAGATTAAAATAGTCATATAACTTTATAATCACACTTCTTATAAACAAGAGATGACACTGAAAGTGAGAGAGCACTTGACAGCTCCTCTACAGGTATATTGTCAGAACGTGTGACAGATGCCAACAGTAACAGTCGGAGTAACATGTTGATGTTATTTCACTTAATAATTCGATTTTCAATCTTTTTTACACCTTAAAATTTGTTTTGAAAGATTTTCATAGCAGATATCCGCCTAGCTCCAGAAGGAAGGTTCCATAGATCATGTTATGTTATTTGCTTCTTACTGTCAGCTTTTAGAAGCCCAGGAGGTTCCAAGTCAACTCATGTTCTTTATTCTGCGTGTGAGTCTATGTGGGGACTTGGAAGAAAGGTTCTATGCCGTAACCGAGGAAGTCTTTTTTTTTTTTTAATTAAATTTCTTAACAAGGAAGTCTTAATGAGGAAGTTATCCCGTTGAACAAAATCCAGTCTAAAAGGTAGTATGCTCCTGGGTTGGAGAAAGGTTTTGTCGTAACCAAGGCTTGCACATCTGTTTGGAAGCTGTGTTGTCTTTGATGTGTTTTGTGATTTAATAGCCTTACAAACAGGCTTTTCAGCAGACCCAAATATACAGTGTGCTTCAATAAAATGTATACATACTTTCAAAACCAATATTTATTTGTAAGAAATCTTATGTCAATGTGTGGCAGCACTGGAGCCTAAGGAAGCAAATGTTTGCCATCATCTTCTCCGACTCTGAGTGCAACCTCTACTTACATGTGTTTTTCTCCTCTTTACCCTGCTGGCTTCCATGAGAATAGAGAGATGGATAATCTCTTCTTCCAATTTATGTTACCTTGAAATGCTTGCCTGGATTAGTTCAATTTAGTAACATTTCCCAGTACAATTTTCTTTTTTTTAATTGTTTTTGATTTATTATAAAAGCATTCCTGTTCATTATAGAAATAGTGGGAAAACAGAATGTTAGACCTAAAATGTACCTGAATCTGGATAGCTTCCCTGGAAAGGAATTTGGAATTTATGGGGTCATCTTATGGTCCCGAGAAATGACCTCGATCTCTGATTTCAATTACTTACTAGACACAGTAAATAATATTTTTCTATTTTAAGAGGGCTATGTGGTGCTCATTTGAAGGGTTTAGAAAATGTAGAAAGTTTAAGGAAAAAAGGGTAACAATTGCTCAAAATTCCGCCCCCCAGGGAGAAATATTGCTAACATTTTGACCTATGTCCTGGTAGCCGTTTCTTGATAGGATTGAGAACCTAATGTATATATGTATTTTATAGCTTTTTCTCTTAACATATCGTAAAAATATTCTATTTTATCAAAAATTTTTCTTAAATATAATCTTTAAAGAATCAATAGTATTTTATAGTATAGAAGTGCTATAATTAACTCTTTTTCAGTAAACATTTAGGTTTGGAAAATTTATCACCATTGTAGTTGACTTTGAGATAAACTTCTTTCCACATGAAAAAGAAAATTTGAAAAACTGAAATGTATGAAGGATACAAACTAGAATCACCTGCAATAAACATTACTATAAATTTAATGTATTTCCTTTCAGTATTACATATACTACCTTTCCCATTTTTATGTAACTTGTAACCATCATTATATATGTATACATGTATCTATACATTTATATGAAGTTGATTCTTATTTACGGGTTCCATATTTGCAAATTCCCCTACTTATGAAAATTTGTGACCCTAAAATCAACACTCACAGTGCTTTCACGGTTATTCATGGACATTCACAGAGTGGCAAAATATTTGAGTCACCCAACACACATTCCCAGGTGAGATTGAACAAAGTGAGACTCTGCTTTCTTGTTTCAGCTTTTATATTGTAAACAAGCAATCCTCTTTAAAGTCTATTAAGTGCCATCTTCAAATTTCTGTGATTTTTGTCGGTGATACATATGTGTGTGTGCGGGTATAAAAATATAGAGCATTGTATGTGCTTGTATTATATACACGCCCAGGGGATTGTACCCCACTCTTTCAATTTTTATTATAAATAACATATTCTCATGTTATTAAGTATTTTTGAGAACCTGATTAATGGCTGCCTAATATTCCAACCTAAAGATATACTAGGATTTTATCAACATGACGTTATTATGGGGCATTAGGTTTTATTTTTATTTTTTTTAATAACTTAAAAAAATTTATTTATTTAATTTATTTATTTTTGGCTGCATTGGGTCTTTGTTGCTGCGTGCGGGCTTTCTCTAGTTGCGGCAAGTGGGGGCTACTCTTTGTTGCAGTGCACGGGCTTCTCATTGAAGTGGCTTCTCTTGTGGCTGAGCATGGGCTCTACGCGCACGGGCTTCAGAAGTGGCACGCGGGCTCAGTAGTTGTGGCTCGTGGGCTTAGTTGCTTCGCAGCATGTGGGAGCTTCCCAGACCAGGGCTCAAACCCATGTCCCCTGCATTGGCAGGCAGATTCTTAACCACTGCGTCACCAGGGAAGCCTTAGGTTTTAAAATTGTTGCTGACAGTTAATGTAATCCATCACATCAATAGGCTAAAGAAGAAAAATCATGTAATCATGTTAATAGATGTAGAAAAAGCATTTGACAAAATCTAATATCCATTCATGATAAAAACTCAGCGAACAAGAAATCAAAATTTCCTTAACTTGGTAAAGAACGTCTACAAAAAACCTACAGCTAACATCATACTTAATGGCAAGAGACTAGATCCTTCCTGCTGTGATCAGGAACAAGACAAGGATTTCCCTACTAACCACTCCTTTTCAATATTGTACCAGAAGGCCTAGCTAATTCAATAAGACAAGAAAAGGAAATAAAAGGTATACATATTGGGAAGAAGGAATAAACCTGTCATCAGTCACAGATGACATGACTGTCTATGTAGAAAATCCTAAAAAAAAAAAAAAAAAATCCCTGGACCTGATAAACAGTTATAACAAGGTTCCCGGATACAAGGTTAATACAAAAGTCAAATTGCTTTCCTATATACCAGCAATGAACTATTGGAATTTGCATTTAAAACACGATGCTATTTACATGGGCACCGAAAATGAAATCATCAGGTATAAATACAACAATATGTATAAGATCTATATGTGAACAACTACAAAACTGATGAATGAAATCAAAGAAGATTTAAATAAATGGAGAGATATTTAATGCACATGGATAGGAAGACTCAATCTTGTTAAGATGTTAGTTCTTTCCAACTTGATCTACAGTTTCAAGGCAAATCCAACCAGAATTCCAGAAAATTATTTTGTGGATGTCGACAACCTGATTCTAAAGATTATATGGAGAGGCAAAAGACCCAAAATAGCCGACACAATACATGAGGAGAAGAAAAAATTTGGAGGACTGACACTATGCAACTTCAAGACTTACTACAAAGCTACAGGACTGAAAACAGTGTGGTGTTGGTGAAAATAGACAAATAGATCAGTTGGGTAGAATAGAGAGCCCAGAAATAGACCCCCACAAATATTAACTGATCTTTGACAAAGGAGCAAAGGCAATTCAATGGAGAAAGGAATGTCTTTTCAACAAATTGTGCTGGAACAACTGGACATCTACATCCCCCCACCCCCACCCCTGCCCAATCTAGACATGGGCCTTACATCTTCCACAGAAAGTAACTCAAAACAAATGATCAACTTAAATGTAAAACGCAGAACTATGAAACTCCTACAAGATAAGACAGGTGAAAATCTAGGGGACTTTGGGTTTGACGATTTTCTAGATATACCAAAAGCACTTATATCCATTGAAGAAATATTTGAAACGTTGGACTTCATTAAAATTAAAGACTTCTGCACTGCTAAAGGCACTGTTAAGAGTATGAGAAGAAAAGGCACAGATTGAGAGAAAATCTTTGCTAAGCACATATAAAATATTGATATCTAAAATACACAAAAATCTCTTAAAACTTAATAACGAGAAAATAACACAATTTAAAAATGGGCAAAAGATCTGCATAACCACCTCACCAAAGAAGACAGACACATGACAAATAAGCATATGAAAAGGTACCCAACATCATGTGTCATCAGGGAATGGTAAATTCAAACAGTAGTGAGATACTACTACTTACTATTAGAATGGCTAAAATCCAAAACACCGACAACACTGGACGCTGGTGAGAATGTGGAACAGCAGGGATTCTCATTCATTGCTGGTGGGAATGCAAAATGGTACAGTCACTTTGGTGACAGTTTGGCAATTTCTCCGAAAATTAAACATACTCCTGCCTTCAGATCCATTAGTCACACCCTTTGATATTTACCCAGAGGAGTTGAAAATTCACATCCACGTGAAAACCTGCACGTGGATGTTTATAGCAGCTTTAGTTATAGTTGCCGAAAGTTGGAAGCAACCAAGATGTCCTTCAGTAGGTCAAATGGATAAATTGTGGTACATCCATGAAACGGAATATTATTCAGTGATAAAAAGAAATGAAATCTTATGCAGAAAGAAATGAAATCTTATGCCATAAAAAGAGACAGAGGAAGTTAAGTGCATATTGCTAAGTGAAAGAAGCCAATCTGAAAAGGCTACATATTATATGATTTCAACTCTATGACATTCTGGAAAATGGAAAACTATGGAGACAGTAAACAGATCAGTGGTTGCCAGGGCCTGAGGAAAGAGAGGGATTAATAAGTGGAGCACAGGGTATGTTTAGAGCGGTGAAACTTTCCGTATGACACTATAATGGTGAACACATGTCCTATACATTTGTCAAAACCTATAGAATGTAAAACACCAAGAGTGAACTCTAATGCAATCTATGGACTTTAGTTAATAATGATGTATTAATATTGGATCATCAGTTATAACAAATCTAGCATACTAACGCAAGATGTTAATAATGGGAAACTGTGTGTGTGCAGGGGGTGGGGAGGTGTTAAGCGGGCACATGGGAACTCTGGACGTTCCACTCAATTTTTCAGTAAACTGTAAACTGCTGTAAAATACAAAGACTAATTATGAAGAACTGTTGCTGAAATATCAGACAACCCTGTCATTCTGAAATTCTGCTTTTGTTATTCATACTGCCAGTGGCACATCACTTACATAAGGAATAGCTTTATCATGTATTTTAATACAGAGATGTTTATAAATGTCTCAACAAGCAGGTTGTACATGCATTTCACTAAAATATTCTGGGTATGCAAAGGCCACTTCTCAAGTTCTCCTGAAGTGTTTGAGGTGGTGTGTTAATACAACTGGGGTCGAAATTCCTCCCCCTTTTTCTCTAGCCTTTGATGAAGGAGAAGAGGCAATCTCGGGCTTTTCGGAGGGCAGGTTATCAAAGGCGCACTTGGCCTAGGGGACTTTGAGCTTTCTAAAGGGCAGAATCTCTGGTGCATGTGCTGTTTCTTATTCTCCAGGGCTGAGTGGGTTTTGGTGTTGAAATTACTTTGGCACCGTGAGCAGCTGGGGAATTGGTATGCGGGGGATCGTGAAGAGAGTCTTTGGTTAGTTTTCTTCTAGGTCACCTCGAGTCCCAGAGGTATTCCATCTGCTCGAAGCTGTGAATGACAGGTTCTTTCTTTTTTTCTACGTGCCTACCTCTCTCAGACAGGGGGTGGGGAAATCAGGGCTCCCCGATTTGGTACCCCTCTGTGTTCTGAAATTGTGTTTATAACAAATAAGCCGTGAGAAGTAATGAAAAACCCTCGGTGAGGTCAAGGTGTTATAGAAAGCCAAGGTGTTATTGTTTTTCTTCATCACTCCTCAAAGGCAAAATGAAGGCAGCAGTGCCGAGGTTAATGGCATGCTGCCATTAAAACAAAAAAAAAATTGCTCCTGATTTTTGATATATGTTCTATCTGTATTTGTCCTTACTTTCGAGATACGCAAAGCATGTGGACAAGATAATTAATAGATGCACTGCTACAACAGATAGCCGACCAACAGGAAGTAAAGGTAAATGCCTTCAAGTATCTAAATCAAGGGTGCAGGCAGGGTGAGCCCAAGATCCAGTTCAATTTAGCAAACCTGTATTGAGCACCTACTAGGTGTTCACTGTTGGAGTTGGTGACCTTTGCTACCAGACCTGGCTCCAGTGGCCAATTTGATTTGAACTTCTACTCCTATTCTTCATTAAATATCCAGAATGTTCCTTAAGCAAAATGGTGATAGTTTGATTTTTGTGTCTCTCCTACCACTGGGTTCTGATACCACCTTTTGGCTGCTCTATTTTGGCCTGGTAGCTGGGCGTTTCCCCCCCTGGCTGTCCCAGATTCAAGGCCCCTTCCCTGGATCTGGGAATGTTCTAGTAGATCTTCCTTCTCACCTGCGTAACTATTTGTTACTACCGTGCTTCTGATCCCCTTGAAACATACAAGCTTGGTTCTCATATTTCCAAGACCAGACTCTACCTTCTTAAATTGACAACTGGCTAATTTGAGGAATTAACGTGTAGTAATTTTTCAATAGTAGAATTGTGAAGTGAAAGAGTGGGAAGTCACGTCTCCCTTCCTTGTTGTATGAATTCATTTAACCAATGACTTTATGGAGAAAGGTTTTTTGTTTGTTTGTTTTTGTTTTTAAATTTCATTCCTTCCCTTCCTGAATCAAAGGGATAATTCTGATACTGGAAATTTTGGGGAGGAAGAAGGAGAAAATGGTCAGCATCATAACAGACTGTGAAGGAGAGGTTTTGAGCAAGGGGTTCTCCTCTCCTCATTCTACAATTCTGCTTACATTTTGAGTCTTGTGTCCAGATTCAGTGTCCACGGATCAGGTTAGCCAAGTGATGTTTTGGTGGGAGGGAGGGTGACATTGGCAGCAAATGGTACACTTGGCTAACCCCAATAAATGCAACATGCCCAATCAAATGGTTAAAAGAAGACAACAGAAAATATAAAATTTCAGGCCAGAAGCCATGCTTAAGTGTCATTACTCTCTGTTATGGACTGAATAGTGTTTCTCCCAAACGCATATTTTGAAGCCTTAATCCCCAGTGTGATGGTATTTGTGTATGGGGACTTTGTGAGATAATTAGGTTTAAATGAGGTCGTAAGCATGGGGCCCTAATCCAATGGGATTGGTGTCATTATAAAAGGAGGAGGAGACGAAAGAGAGTGCACAGGGAAAAAATGAGGGCACAGCAAGGAGGCAGCTGCCTACAAGCGAGGAAGAGAGCCCTCACCAAAATAAAATTTACTGTCACCTTGATCATGGACTTCTGGCCTCCAGAACCGTGAGAAATAAATTTCTGTTGGTTAAGGCACCCAATCTGTGGTATTTTGTTATGGCAGCACAGGCAGACTAAACTAATACACCCTCCAACTCAAATTTCTTATCGCAAAACGTCTGTACAGTATTTACCTGCTTACAGCAGTGTCTTCAGTGTTCCCTCCAGTCCAAGTATTTATTGTACCCCAAGATACTAGGCATTGGTAGTTGTCCAGAATTAGTAAAACTCTCCTTCTTTTGCATCTATCAGACATCGCAACCTCACACAGACCTGGCTGAAAGAGGCAGACTAGACCAAGCAAAGGCCACGTTGCCCAAGTCTCTACAGTGACATGGAACTAAATGTGGCAAAAATAGTTATTCACCCATCACTTTTCGCAAGTCCCCCACAATTCTGATGCCAATAATTATCTGAGCTTTGAAGAGTTAATTTTTAGGACCTAGAGATTCTTTTAAAGTGTATACTATTTCTGTAGGTGGTTGATAGGGGCTATCAAAGTTAACTGGTAGCCTGGGAAAGACAGCTTAATGTGGGGGAGAAGTTTAGGTTTAACAGTCATGCCATGCTTTTAGTATATGGTAGAGAAACAATCAAAATAGAAAGCTTCATCAAAAAGATATAGTTTTGATCACCTAATATAAATCGAACACCTAGTATGAATGGGAAATATATATATAAAGACAGGGTGTTTTTCAAGAAATTGATGTTTAGCTATGAAAACTTTTGGTAACAATAACTTCCTCAGAACCTCAATTTATAAAATAGATATAAATGAAGCAGCTCTGATTAAATTAGAGATGGGCTACCTGAGCAGCAATGACATTTGAGACCCCCTTTTAGAGCACTAAGGCCCTTGAAGAACTCACCCTTGCTTACTTAAAGTACCTTGCTGTTTATAAGATTTGAGTCTTTGGGGAAAGATGGAAGAATTCTTACACTGAAACATGATGGAAGGGGTACTATGCTATTTCCAAGGTGCTGCTAAGAGATAAGCAGTATCATTTAAAAGGCAGGCAAAGAAGGGAGAGATGCTGAAGATCCTTGGGACACAAGGCTTACATATTTACTCAGGTCACATAATGTTTCATGGAATCAGAACCAAAGAGCCGTGGCTTCCTTCAACAAGTTCCCTTCCCACCCATCCCGCTTTGAAGTAGCATTTTTGACCGCTTTCAAAGAAAGCCTAAGGGAACAATATCAAACATTTCGGGGAAAGAGAACCTCTCCTGGCAAGCAGGTAGGTGAGATAGAGAGATGATTGATAGTATCAGTGGAAAGGACAGATCAAAGTCCTTTCATACATAATATTTAGAGTATTATTAGATGAGTGCCCATGGTTGTCATTTAAGTAGTATTCCCTCCTCCCCTTCCCTCTAAATTTTAAGTACAAACCAGGACTCTTCGGCCACCCCTGATACAGTCAATGCTATTTGGATGGATTGTGGTTTGATTTCTTCCTATCCCATTATATTAATTCACTTACCAATTCAGTTTTCCTGGCTGGATTTGAAGAGGTGGTAAGGAAGGAAGCTAAAATGCAACTCATCGTGACATCAAGCCCCCCAAACACAGTGGTAGAACTAGCCTTGGGTCGGGGGCGGCCACTGACTCATACGAAGAATTTCAGAGTAGACTGTTGGGTCCCTTCCATTCCCTGGCCCACCTAGGATTCTACTTCTGGTCCTGATTTTGGATGGAAATGAGAGAAGTCACAGAAAACTACTCACAAATTATATTGTTTCCCCTTTTAAAAACGGATGTATTTGGCTCTCAGATGGGTTTTCGGTCATCCAAAGTCTTCTAAGAAGTGCAAATGTCTCCAGGAGAGAAATAGTGGAATTCAGTACTAGTTGTTATTTTGGGGAAATAATAATAGCTAGCTGAGAAGAAAAGCCAGAGGAATGAGGGTTCAGAACTGGCACCTGGGTAGAAAAGTGGAGTGCTGACAGGGGAGGTGAAGGGATGGCTCTGTTCCCATTCAGCTTGCGGGAAAGCATGGATTTAGGAATGGAAGTGAATTCCTGAGTTACTGGTTACAGTCATATAGAAATACAAGTTTACACTGAACGTATCCATTTGCTAAATTATTGAGCTATTACTTAGAAACTTATTCCTTGCAATGTCAAAGGTTTAGGACTGGTTTGAACTATGCTTAAAGAGGAATGATCATTTAATAATAATGATCATTATTTATTTAATAAATGACCATTTATTTCCTATTAAGAGCTAATGATCCCACTATGTACTTTATATTTACGATTTTCATTGAAACTTCATGATCACCCTGGTAGGTAATTATTATTTTCCTTAGTTTATGCATGTAAAGTGCTGTGCTCATTTATTCTATCCGTCTCCCTGCAAATTTCTTAATCTGCAAAAGTCTAATTCAACTTCTCATTAGTATTTTGTGTTTAGAATCATTTATGTAAATGAGGTAATGTAAATGTAATCTACATTATGTAATGTAAATGTAAACAGTTTTGCAAGTTACTCCTGGTACTTGGGAATTCGGGGCATTAATTCAGGGCTTTAAAGAGGATCACATTTCAGTTTATAACCATGGCAGTCTTGGGTGCCATTTGGGTCTTTTATTCCTCTATTATTACCAAACCTAGAAAGAACTCTATGAAGGTGATTCACTTAGACACTTAGATCCTTTATGGTAAGGTAGAAATGATTATGTGCCCACATACTTAATTGGAAAAACAAAATATGCCTTTTTTTCAAATCAATTAATAAAATCATGTAATCTCTCACACACACACACACACATTTTCCTTCCCAATAGACCTGTCCATCTCCACAGATGTATTTTCTGAACTTACAGTATATTCATTCACTATAGAGAAAAACAAACCTACAGGGAAAGTTTCCTTTTTAAAAATCACTATTGGTGTGAACCCAGTTTCTTCTTAAATTGAGATGTTTCATTTGCTTCTTCTCACTTGAATACTTAAATACAGGTCCAACAAGAGCCAGAGAAATTCAATGAGATCTTGAAAAGAATTCGTGATTGTTCTGACTGGCTCCTGTTACCAGCCTGTAACAAATTTCAACTTTAATCATTCCGAAATGAAATAAATCGCCAAAGTTATAGTAAAGCCTTCTTACCCAGCTTGGAAAGGAAGCTATTGTATTTCAGAATACCATGTGGAAGAGTGAGGCAGGGAGGTATAGTGGAAAGTGTATCGTGCTATTAGTACTACAAGCCCTGTTCCCGAGTGTCTTTGGTTTGGTTTCCTTATCTTTAAAATAGAGTATTTGGTTAGCTGATCTCTGTGGGTACTTATGACTCTTAACTCCCAAAATGGACATGAAATGGAAGTTCTTCCATGTATATGGACTTGGAAATTCTTAGATGAAGGTAAGGCTGATGTATGAGTCTACTCTTTGAAATACATTCTCTTATTCTCTCTATTCATACCTAAAAATCCCACCTCACATTAGTAATTCTTTCGGAGATGAGCAGCATTATCTGGAATGGAGTATTTCTTCCCTTCTGGTAGAACCTTTTTCCTCTGTTAACTTTGGAGACCCTACCTGGCTATCTCAGAAGTGATTTACCTTTAGTATCATTGGGAAACATTGCTTCACTAAAGGAGATAGGTAAACAATGAGAGAAGCAGATGACATCCCGGAAGAGAAGAAGGCACAGAGAGTATACAGGTTTACCCCAGAGTTAGAGAAGAAGGGAAAAACCTGGATGCTGCTGGAGAGCCTCACAGTATTGTTTTCTGCTTACCGTTTTGGCCATTGCTAGGGCTGAAAGGTTTTTCCATTATATAGGCTCCCAGCATGTTACATCTGGCTGTGGGAGCAGTCAGTGGCTCTTTATAGCATCGTGTGTCTACAAATAGGTTTGAGTTACCTTTGAGGAGAAGGGAATGACCATTTATTTTCTTTAATCAGCTGGTGATTCTATATATATTTTACATTTATTATTTTATGGATTCTCCCTGACCACCCTGCTAGGTAGTTATTATTTTCCCCAGTTTGTATAGATGAGGTGAGTGATTATATTCAGGAATTGTGCTGAATGCGATTTTCTTACCTTTGCAAACTTGTACTCCCTTTAGCCTTTCTACTTCTAATTCTAAAGAAGTCTTGACTTCATTCCAAAACCAATCCTATCTCTGACCATTTAGACTTGGCGTTGAAATGCCCAGTGTTTGGGGGCTTCCCTGGTGGCGCAGTGGTTGGGAGTCAGCTTGCCGATGCAGGGGACGCGGGTTCGTGCCCCGGTCCGGGAAGATCCCACATGCCGCGGAGTGGCTGGGCCCGTGAGCCATGGCCGCTGAGCCTGCGCGTCCGGAGCCCGTGCTCGGCAACGGGAGGGGCCACAGCGGTGAGAGGCCCGCGTACCGCAAAAAAAAAAAAAAAAAAAAATTTTCCCAGTGTTTGGCTCTACTCACCTAAAGTATTTTGGATTGATTTCCCTCTGGCACTTCCAATTCCAGACACCTTGGGTAGGGTACCACGTTTCCGGTTTTAGCCCCCAGGAACAAATCCTTAACACCATACACTAGGCTAAAACCCTACCTAAGTTCCTCCACTTAGGCCCTTTCTGTCCCTATTCTAGGGAAACAGTAACCTTCTACCCATGCTGTGACGTAGCACCCTTCAAATGGAATACTGGCAAGTGTCTTGGAAAGGCCCTATCATGGACTTGTGAAAGATCTCACAACTATAGACAATAGAGCCAGGATTCAAATCCAGGTTTATCGGACTCCCAAACTGTTGATTTTCTTCATTCTGTTATCATACTTTCTAAGTGAAAATCAGTTAAACTAAGAATCCTATTCGCCCATCTTACTGTGGCTTGCCTATTTATCTGGTCTTATAGTCCCCAAGATCCCCTGAATATGGTCTTGCTGACTTCAAGACATGTAAAATTTAGCGAGTTCCTGAGAGTAAGTAGGACATCCTCTTGCCACTTAAAGCTCTGTTTTTAGAGTGTCTTATATCCAGCACTGTTACTAATTCACCGTGCTAGAGGGCAGGGAAATGAGAGCTATGTGCTGGGCTCGGTACTGCATGCTTTCTGTGTATGAACTCATTTAACCCCTCACATCAGCTCTCCGAGGTACTTACTATCATATACTTCATTTTATATATAGGGAAACTAAGGTGTAGAGAGGTCAAGTGACTTGGCCAAGGACAAGATATTAACTGCTCGTCAGATTCATGTGCTCGCCCACATTATCCAGGCCTTTTGCATTTAGGCAAGACCATGCAGTTCATTGTGGTGAATGGGCTGTGGATAGAAGTGCTGTCTGTCATTTCTGCACTGAAGCAGTTAAGGGCTAGTGTACAATCCTTCAGCTCTCTCTTCTCCTGTCTTGGTGACCTGGAAGGATACAGCTACAAAATGGTGGGGCCTCTGCTAGCCTGGATTTCTGAGTGACAACAAGGGGTAGAATCTCCCAGTGACCCGTGTTGGATTTATACCCTCAGTGAGAAATAAGCCTATTGTGCATTAAACCACTAAGATTTGAGAGTTAATTTGTTACCACAGCATTACCTACGCCATCTTGCCTAATACAGTGGCAGATGCAAGGATTTAAACCCGAGGCTGTGTGCCTCCAGAATCTGCATTTTGTTGCATTTTTAGGACGAAGTCTAAGCCTCCATGGTCATCTAAGCAAGTCTGATAGCTTGCTTAGAAGGGACCATGTGCTGGCTGAAACTTGGGAACTTTAGAACTGTGGCAAGTTCATTCCCTTCAGAGGAGTAATGGCTGATCTAAAATAACTATTAAGGCTGGAGATTTTCTACAGCGTTATCTACTCTTCCCCATTATGAGAAGTTACAGGAGAAAGGATCTGATTGCCTCTCAGCATATTTTCACCTTTGAGGTTAAAAAATATATTTTCTACTCCAGGCATTTTGCTTTTACATTGCAAATACATTTGGACTCTTTTACAGTTTTATGTCTTTTAAACGTTTGTTGCATGGTGGAAAAAAATTACCCTTAACAGCTCTCAGGAGCCTCTGCTTAACGCATATTGTTCGTTCCTTTCCTCTAGGTGTGAATTAATGTATTAATTAATTATTGGAGTGGGTGTTGCTTGTGAAAAAGGAAAAACTATATGGCAGTTAGAAGGCATCTTGGTACATTTCAAAGCTGTGTTTGGGCATCGCTCTGGCTCTGTGTATTGTTCAGAACCTCTCCTAATACTAACTCGTTAGGAGAAAGCATTATTACAAGTGAAGCTAAGGTGTTCATTTGCATAATTTCCAGATCTGTGTGTGTTATTCATACAATTATATTGTTGGTTTAATCACAAAGTTGTTAAGCTATTTTCAGGAAGTATTTGAGAGCTGTCTTTATGATGTGTAGCTCAATTTTATTCTGAAGAAATTCAGTTACACTGACCATTAAAATAATATAATCTAAAATGGAAGTTTCCATAGTTGGTTGACAAAACAGTCTTGTTTTATTCCTCACTGGCGAATTGATAATTTGCTGGTCAGCTAAACAAGGTCTCATAAATTGCCTTGGGTGGGGATAGTGATAAAATATGAGACTGGTTTTTTCTCCTGAAGAATTTTCAATTTAAGGAAAATTTTAGAATTTAATAATTATGCTTTAGGTTTTACAGTACTGTGCTATTCTTGGAGTTGGAAGGTGATGGCCATTTTAAGGATGGGAATTTTATTTGACTATGGAAACAGAGCCATCATTTTACTTTCCATGGTGGAGATTTTTGGATAGCTTCCCCTCCCCCATACCCTTTTTGTACATGAAAATCTCCTATTGGAACCCCATGATAATTTAGGTCATCAAAACAATCCACGTGAAATGCATTTTCTCGAGGCCCAGCTCCCAATCTGGTATAAGAATATAAAGTCTTTCTGTTTATTAATAATCTCTCATCCTCTTACTGTGTCATCTGCACAGTCTTAGGCAAATATTGGGTTGGCCAAAAGGTTCGTTCAGGTTTTTCCATAACATCTTATGGAAAAACCCAAATGAACCTTTTGGCCAACCCAATATATCATGACTATTTATTACCATGATTATATCGCTTTATCATAACAAGGATTCTTAACTGACTCATTTCTGACTCTTTAAAGACATGTTGAAAGAAAGAGTAAGTTCAGGTACAGATTTAAAACTTTTCTTTTTTTTTTTTTTTTTTTTTTTTTTGCGGTACGCGGGCCTCTCGCTGTTGTGGCCTCTCCCGTTGCGGAGCACAGGCTCCAGACGCGCCGGCTCAGCGGCCATGGCTCACGGGCCCAGCCGCTCCGCGGCATTTGGGATCTTCCCCGACCGGGGCACGAACCCGTGTCCCCTGCATCGGCAGGCAGACTCTCAACCACTGGGCCACCAGGGAAGCCCTAAAACTTTTCTTGTTTCTTCTTACGAGGGTATGTTTATGGATTTACAAGTTTTTGTCTAGGTCATGTTGGATGACCAAATCATTGAAAACTTGAATCAGTTATTAGGTAGCAGAAGGGATATTGGGATGCTCTGGCTTTATTAATAAATCAAAACTGGATTCAGGAGTTAAAAAGAACAATGATGGTGATCGACAGACCGATGGATGATTTTTTAGCCAGAAAATACAGCCGTATTTTCCCAGAGGGAACAGTAAGTCATGAGAAGCCCTAACTTTCCCTCAGTTAAGCTCGGTCACTAACCAGCTGTATGACTTGGGCAAGTCTTTCTGGGTCTTATTTTTCTCATTTGAAGCACAAGAGGGTTGGAGGATATCTCTAGGATCACTCAAAGCTCAAAAACTAGTTTCTGTCATTCTCAGAAATACTAGTAGGTAATCACATATTAATAATTTGACTGTCTCTGTACACAGATATGAAGATGTGTTATATTCAGTTTTAAAATTGAACTTGTTAATTGGAAACTAGGTATTAATCATTATTTAAATTCACTCTTCTGTTTCCAAATCCTTTTGTGTGTGTTGCCCTGGCTTCTGTTAAAACTTTTCCTAGAGACATGTTTTCTTTATCTTAAAATCATCTAACCAGTGATGTCATTATAAACCCAGATTTATGGAAGAAAATGCACAGATTATTTTTAAAAGAAAAAAGTTTAATGTAACTATGGTTGAAACAGGCAGTATTAATAGTTTTGATTTCTGTTGGGTTCACTCTAGGAGAAGTTCATAGCTCAGTATTTCTGTTAAACCACATCACTACAGTGTTCAATGCAAGGAATAGAACAGAAAAAAAGGAAAAGATGAATGAGGGGTAGGGACTTGTATGAAAATAACAGAGAGGTTTTGGAAATAATCATAAAAGGAGCTAGAAGGCAATTCCTGGCCTCTGGTGAGAAGCCTACCCTGGGCTCATCTCCTCTGCCACTGCCCAGGTGTTATGCTAAATAATGGCAACATATTTTCCTGCTGCCTAAGTACAGAAATGGATCTTGAGTTTTAACCTGTCAGGGAGCAACTCAAATGAGATGTGTCTGTTTCCTTTTTTCACTGAACTTTAAAAAATAGCGAAAACTTGGAACTTCTATGACAACTTTTGGGGGCTCTCATAATCTTTTACACATAGATGTGCTATCACGTACAGTTTACAAAATAATGTCATGCTTAACTGAGGGAAAGTTAGGGCTTCTCATGACTTACTGTTCCCTCTAGGAAAATACGGCTGTATTTTCTGGCTAAAAAATCATCCATCAGTCTGTCGATCACCATCATTGTTCTTTTTAACTCCTGAATCCAGTTTTGATTTATTAATTAAGCCAGAGCATCCCGATATCTCTTCTGCTACCTAAATAATTTGCCAAGATGTTTGTTATTGAAACAATTCAAAAGAATAATGTGATTTATAAGCCATAACCAAAAATTGCCCTTTTGAAATTCTTTTCTAGATATGACCTTAAAAACTAAGTAGGTAGTTAATTTCTTTATCAAACTTGTAATTGATTATCCATTAGGTGCCAGAGACTATATTAATTGCATCCACCTCAAACTTTCTACTGCCTGAAATGGACCACTACATTGACTGCTTACTGGGTTCATTTTATAGTCTTCTCGAAATAGTTTTCATTTCTCCATTTCACTGCAAGATACACAAGATGGCCTTCTCCATCTACCTCCAGCCCTGACAATAGGCCAAAGAAGTATGTCTTCCGTAGATCTTAAGCATGTATCTTTAGCTGAGATCCCAGCTGTTCCTTACCTCATCAGTAGTGAGTGAATCTGAAATCTTGCTACACCATGCCTTATATCATTTCCCAGAAAGAATGCACTACACTCGGGAAGGTTTCATAGCTGTTAATAAATGCAAGTTTATTCTAAGAGATTTCCAGAGCACATGTTAGTCATCACATATTAGGTTCAAATGGGCAGCCCAACTTTCGCCAACAAAGACCAATGAATAGCATTTTAGGAAGACAGGAACCAGGAGGGATGGTAAGAAGGAAGACAAAGTTTGAAAACATAGGTACAGACAGAATCAGATGCCGTAAGTTTTGTTCACTTAAAATAGGTGAGTATTGTGAAAAATACAGATGCCAACATCAGGAGGCATAGGTACCTAAATTCATAAGGACGTTGTGCAGAAGCCAAAACTAAATAGGGTAAACTGCAGTCCTCATGTTGGACTGACAGGGGGCGAACTGAGTGGGAATAGCAAGTGACTTAATTAGGATGGATTTTGTGACTAGATTTGGAGACAGATTATACCTAATCTAGGGAGCCAGGTACAAGGGCATGAAACCAATCAGGCCCTGACCTTTATTTAGATAGTTGGCATTTTCAGATTATAAATTTACATTATTAATAACCATCCTTTGTTGATTGCGTTTGCCTTTACAGACCCTTTCACACAGATTTCCTCATTGGTGATTTATGATAATCATGATAGGCAGAGTAACTATTATTTATTCCAGTTTATAAATAAAAACATGGACACAAAGAGGTTAAGTGACTTGACCTAGATAATACCACTGCAAACTGGTGCGGTTCCCATTTATTGTCAGGCACTTGAAAGACATCTGTTTTCTCAGTTCTCATAACAGCCCTGTGAAGTAGATAGGTATTATCTTTATTTGATAGATGAGGAAATATGAGTTCAGAGAGCTGGGATAACTTAGCGAAGATCACATGGTAAGTGGCAGAGTTGGCCGTTGAACCCAGTCTGTCTGGCTCCAAAGCTTGTGCTCTTGACAACTAGGCTGTGTTATTTTCTGTTTCCGTTACTACAATTTTCACATTAACACCTGCTTCCAAGATAATTTTGTGGTTCACTTCATTCATTTCTGGCATTGTGAACCCCTCTAAATTCAGTAACAGCAGGGCTGCTACTGGCCAGGCTAGTGGGATCAACTCACAGATGTTGTTTTACGTTTATAGTCTCCATGCAGGGAGGCGGGTGTGTTCCCACATTGCATACCCTACAAGTTGCAGATCTCTGAAATGCTCACAGTGTGCATATTTTGCTTCTGGTATATTTTTCAGAAGATACATTCCAGAACTTTTGTAGGAGGAGGCAGAGGAAAGGAGCATGCTATGATTTGAGCTTTTTCATAGCACGCCTGGGGAACTGAAATTCAGTCAATAGCAAGTGGGTTCTTTTGGGTTTCAAAGATGAGAAATAAGGGACCTTGGTGAAGGGAGAGAGAAAGAAGCGTAGACAAACTTTCCTTACTTCATGATTTTGCCTGGGGATAGCCCTTCCCAGGAGCCATTTGGTTTTGGGTGTCTCTTGCAGGGTATATGAAGAGATGAAAGAAACAAGAGCCATTGACATTGACATGACTCACAAAACATATGGCTCTAAATAATGAGACCCTTTATCTTGGAGAAGAATCTAAAGGGCATGGGAGAAACCCTCAGGTAACTCATTAAAAAAAAATAAAGCTGAATAATTTCCTTTCTGAGGCCATAATCTTTTGGTCTTTTTCAGATGTTGCACCAAGAAATAAAAGCTTAGGGTTGGTAGAAATAGCAATCAATTCATTAGGAAACCTCTGGATGGTGTAAGTATTTGCCATTAGCCTTCTGTTTCTTTAGCTGCTAGGGAGCCAAGAACATTAAATTATTTTAAAATATTAAATAAATAAAAACTCCTCTGTTCAAATGTCACTGCTTCTCTGGAAATGACATCATCTGTTAGCTAAAATATTGAGAAAATGAGTACATCCTTATGTGGTGGAACGTGTGGGGAGCAAAACTGAGAGTGGGTGGTTTTAAAGCTGTTGAGAACCTTCCCAACATGAGGTCTGTTTATTCAGAGGCTTTGGAATGGATGCTCACGTACTTCCTAAATAAACAAAGAGCCTCATCTTATTCATCTGAATTTGTCCTCTTACTCAGGACTTAACTGTCTACGCTGGTGGTGGTTGTCTGTGGGCTTTCAGTTTTACATGGATCAGGAAGCCATGCTTTTAAGACACAAACAATGAAACTCAGGAAAAATTGATATGATAGTATTTTGTAGGTGGGTTGGTGGTAGTGGGGGTGTTGTGGAGAGAGATATGGTAGATAATAGATTAAGGACAAGTGTGTGCCCTCATGCTCAGATAAAATGCTAAGGATGGTGGGAGCCCTGAAGCAAAAACAGGGGATTGTGAATTGGCCTCGGAGCTTGGCCTAACCTCGGGTCCACGTGACCCAGCGAGTGTCCTAGAAGAAACAGAGCCTGAGTGTTGGTGGCCAGCTGGTGGAATTGGAGGTTAGCCCTTTTGAGAACATGCTTTGGGTCCAGAGAAGTCTCTGGGGAACATTCATCTTTATGTCCTGATCGTAGTCACGTTGTGTTCTTTGTAATTATTACCTTTACACTAAAAGTAGATAAGAATATTTCCATGTTTCATACCCTAGGGTCTCTCTTTAGTTTCTGACTCAGTTTTTTTGATATAGAGGTGAAGTCACTCAGAGCTGAAATTCTCCAAGTCCCCTATTGGGTCCTTACAAACAGAAGACACTTTTGTGATCTACCAGTTTCTCAGTATAGTGATCATATTTCAGAAACAAACCATATATGCATGGGCTTATTTCTGGGCTCTTTATTCTGCTCCATTGGTCTATGTGTCTGTTTTTATACCAGCACCATACTGTTTTGATTACTATAGCTTTGTAATATAGTTTGAAATCAGGACGTGTGATGCCTTCAGCTTTGTTCTTTCTCAAGATTGCTTTAGGTATTTGGAATCTTCTGTGAGTCCATTCAAATTTTAGGATCTTTTTTCTATTTTTGTGAAAAATGCTACTGGAATTTTGATTGTACTGAATCTATAGATTGCTTTCAGTAGTATGATCATTTTAGCAATGTTAATTCTTCTAATCCATGAACACGGAATATCTTTCCATTTATTTGTACCTTCTTCAATTTCTTGCCTCAATGTCTTATAGTTTTCAGCATATAAATCTTTTACCTCCTTGGTTAAATTCATTCCTAAGTATTTTATTGTTTTCGATTCAGTTGTAAATTGAATTGTTTTGTTTATTTCTCTTACAGGTAGTTCACTGTTAGTGTATAGAAATGCAACTAATTTTTGTATGTTGATTTTGTATCCTGAAACTTCACTGAATTCGTTTATTCCAACAGTTAATTGGGGGAGTCTTTAGGGTTTTCTACATATAAGATCATGTCATCTACAAAGAGACAGTTTTACTCCTTCCTTTCCAATTTGGATGCCTTGTATTTCTTTTAGTTGCCTCATTGCTGTGGCTAGGACTTCCCAGTACTATGTTGGATAGATTTGATGGGCATCTTTGTCTTGTTTCTGATCTTAGAGGAAAGCTTTCAGTCTTTTACCACTATGATGTTAGTGTGGGCTTTTCATATTTGATCTTTATTATGTTGAAGTATTTTTCTTCTACAGATGATCCCCAACTTAAAATGGGACAGCTTAAGAATTTTTGACTTTACAATGGGGTGAAAGCAATGTGCATTCAGTAGAAAACGTACTTCCAATTTTGAATTTTGGTCTCTTCTGGGCTAGCGATATGTACATATTATCTTGTGATAGTACATACTCTTTTGTAATCCTGGGCACAGCTCTCAGTCAGCCATGCAGTCATGAAGGTAAACAGTTGATAAACTGTACCCATTCTGTATCAATACAACCATTCTATTTTTCACTTTCAGTACAGTACTCAATAAATTGCATGAGATATTCAACACTTTATTATACAATAGGCTTTATGTTAGATGATTCTGCCCAATTGTAGGGTAATATAAGTGTTCCGAGCATGTTTAAGGTAGGCTAGGTTAAGGCATGATGTTTGGTAGGTTAGGTGTATTAAATGCATTTTTGACTTACGATATTTTCAACTTATGATGGGTTTATTGGGATGTAACCCCATTATAAATTCAGGGAGATCTGTATTCCTTTTCTTGTCTTGAGTATTTTTATCATGAAAGCATGTGGAATTTTGTGAAATGCTCTTTTTCTGCAGCAATTGAGACAATCGTGGTTTTGTCCTTTTTGTTGATGTGATGTATACATTGATTTTTTTTTTTTTTGTATGTTGAATCATGCTTGCATTCCAGGAATAAAGTCTGGTTGGTCATGTTATAATCCTTTTAATATGCTGCTGAATTTGATTAGTTAGTATTTTGATGAGGGTTATTTGCATCAATTATTCATTAGGAATATTGGTCTGTAGTTCTCTTTTCTTGTGGTACCTTTGTCTGGTTTTAGTGTCAGAGTAATGCTGACCTCAGAATAACTTAGGATGTATTTCCTGCTCTTTAAATTTTTAGGAGAGTTTGAGAAGGATCATTGTTAATTCTTCTTGAAATGTTTTTCTAAACACCATTTCTTTGTATATTTACATTGACTGGAGAACTTCATATTTTCATATGGCTTCAAGTTCATATCTAAAGTCCTTTTAATTTCAACTTGAAGGACTCCCTTTATCATTTCTTATAAGGCAGGCCTAATGGTAATGAACTTCAGCTTTTGTAGATTTGGCAATGTCTTCGTTTCTCCCTCACTTTTTTTTTTTTTTTGTGGTACGCGGGCCTCTCACTGTTGTGGCCTCTCCCGTTGCGGAGCACAGGCTCCGGATGTGCAGGCTCAGCGGCCATGGCTCACGGGCCCAGCCGCTCCGTGGCATGTGGGATCTTCCCGGACCGGGGCACGAACCCGTGTCCCCTGCATCAGCAGGCAGACTCTCAACCACTGCTCCACCAGGGAAACCCCCTCTCCCTCACTTTTGAGGGACAGTTTTGTTAGAGTTCTCAGTTGACAGTATTTCTCTTTTAGCACTTCATATATATATGAAGTATATATATATATGTGTGTGTGTGTGTGTATATATATATATGTAAGTGTGTATATATATACGTGTATGTGTGTGTGTGTGTGTATATATATATATATATATATCATCCTTCTGCCTCTGGCCTGCAAGAATTCTGCTGAAAACTCTGCTTATAATCTTGTTGAGGATCCTTTGTATGGGATGACTCACTTTTTTCTTGTCGCTTTCATGATTTTTCCTTGTCTTTGGCTTTTGACAGCCTGACTATAATGTGTCTTATATTGGATTTGGGGGGGTTATTTTACTTAGAGTTTGCTGAGCTCCTTATGTTTGTATATCCAAATTTTTCCTTAAATTTGAGAAAAATTTGGCTATTATTTCCTCAAGGAAATGCTCTCATTTTCTATCTTCTCCTTCTTGAACTCCCTTAATGTATATATTGGTCTACTTGATGGTACCTCCTAAGTCCCTTAGGCTCTGCTAACTTTTATTTGTTCTTTTTCTTTTTTTCTTTCTTTCTCCTCAGACTTGATAATTTCAAATGACTTGGATTCAAGATTCCTGATTCTTTCTTCTGCCTGTTTGAGTCTGCTGTTGAATTCCTTTAGTTAATTTTTCAACTTGGTTTTCATATCTTTCAGTTCTATCATTTCTGTTTGATACCTTTTTACTGTCTATCTTTGTTGATACTCTCATGTTTTCAGATCTCGTTTTCCTAATTTCCTTTAGCTCTTTGAGCATATTTAAGACAATTATTTAAAGTCTTTTTCTGGTAAGTCCAATGCCTTTGTTTCTTCAAGGATGGTTTCTGTATATTTATTTTATTCCTTTAAATGAGCCATATTTTCCCATTTCTTTGTACTCCTTGTGATCTTTTGTTGAAAATTTGCATGTCTCCCAGTCTTTGCAGATTGGCTCTGTTCTGGGGAAGACTTTCATTAATTATTAGGACATGTTCTGAGCCTTGGGATCAGTCTAGATGAAGCCTTAAGGTCTTCTCAATTCTTTTCCGAGCATTTGTCTTCCCTGGGCCTGTGTGTGTGCTTTTTACAATTCCCTCTTCTGCACAGCTGATTTTAAATGTCTTAATTTCCCTATGAATCGCCCCCCTGTTTTCTCTCAGGACTTTCTGTTCTGTTTTTCTGTCCATAATCCTGTGCCCTAGGCATCTGTGAGTCTGAAGTCTCTCTGCAGCTATCAAAAGCTGTGCATACTGTTTCCTGCAGCTTTTCCTAGTTTGGTCCAACCTGTGCCACTTTTGGCTGTCGGAGATCCGAATTAGGAGACACAGACAGCATTCCCTCAGGACACCCCCAGAAAGGTTAGAACTTTGCAAATTACATACACTCTGTTCTGTAGTTCAAGGGTGGGAATTGAGAACCAGGCTACCACTTACCCCAAATTGTACCACTCCAGGACAGGGAGGGGTGGAGCAAGTATGAGTGAAGACTCCTTGAAATTTCCTACTATTTTGAATGTGGGTTTTTCTTGATTGTGCATTTGCTCGGTTGCTATAGATCTTTTGTTTGTTTTCCAGAGCTCCTATAAAATTGTTTTAGCCAAGCTCTAGTTGTTATTTAATGTTTCTGTGGGGCAGTGAAGGCCTGTAGGTTTCTAGTCTGTCATCTTGCTGATGTTACTCCCCCAGTTTCAGTTCTGGCTTACTGACCATAACTGTCCAGATGCAAAACTATGAGCATATGGGGAAGAATGTGTCTATGACCGACAATGGCAACGTGGGACTAGATTTTAACGTAAGGGTAGAGATATGTATTGGTTGCTAAGTAAATTGGCGACAAGAGAAGCAGAATTACCAGGTTGACCCTTCTACTGTTTGCTGTGCTGTGAGTAATAAACTGTCTTATTCTGATATGAGTCTTGTTTTCTGGTTTTGGCACCTATGGAACAGTGGCAAGCCAACCTGTGTGCGTGCTTTGTCATCTTCTCTGTACTCTTGATACTCCTTGCCACCCTATGTGAGGCTGACATTCTTCTTTGACAGTGATGGTTGCCTTTAATTCTTGAATATTCAATTATAGAGTTTTTGTTGGTGTGTGTATATGTAGTTGTGTGTATGAGTTTGTGCTCATTTTATGGATCAGCAATTGGTAGTATGATGTCACTAGATGCCCTAATGGTCCCCTAGAGCTATGGAACATATGGAATGTTGGCAGTTCTTCTTCAGATTGGAATTGAGTGTTGGAGTAATTTAACTCTGAAGGTGATGGGCCAGTCAGAGAACACAGCCTCTCTGAGACAGAGAGAGCTCAACTAGTTCCAGTGGGATATTGTTTGGATTGAAGTTGTTGAAGAAGAAACCCAGGCTCTAACTGACACAAATAAACATAAGATGAAAGTTGGGGAGGGGTGGAGGGTATAGACAATAAGGACAGCCTGTATGTATTTAATATTCTGCTGGCAGCAAAAGAAACAATCAACAGAATGAAAAGGTAACCCATGGAATGGGAGAAAGTATTTGAAAATCATATATCTGATAAGGGGTTAATATCCAAAATGTATAAAAAACTCATTCAACTCAATAGTGAATAAAGAATTTACTGTAGTAACTGTACAACCAGCCCAAACTGGCCCTGTCCTGTTTCTAACAAGATACTGAGTTGTTTTTCCGAGACAATAGAATGAAATCACAAGTCATTCAGCCAAAGCGTGTTCAGAGGAGAACATTTTTATTTCAAATAACACAGGGAACCAAAGTTTCTCCTCCGCTATGGAACCAAAGGACCAAGACATGACCAGAACCTGAATGCTGGAACCCTTTCGCTAGTGAAGAGTCCGTTGTCCAGGAAGTTCTGGTGCTGAAGCCCTTTTACCATACCTTACCATAAATGGCCAAATTCCGAAGTCCTCCAATCAAAACCTGCCCTGCCACTTGTGCCCCCCACCTCATACCAACCCTCCTTCCCTAACTCGTAAAAGTGTGACCAAACCCTGGATCAGGGAGACAGATTTGAGAGCCTTGCCTCCTGTCACAATGAAGTCTTTTCTCAAAAGCCGGTGCTATAGTAATTGGCTTCTATGCACATCCTTTTGCTTGGTAGCACCTCTTAGAATGTTGATCGTCAAAAAGATGAGATATAACAGATGCTGGTGAGGATGTGGACGGAAGGGAACCCTTGTGCACTGTTGAAGAGAATGTAAATTTGTTCAGTCACCTTGGAAAGCCGTGTGGATGTTCCTCGAAAAATTAAAAATGGAACTACCATATGACCCAGCAATTCCCCTTTGGTATATAACCAAAGGAAATGAAAACAGGATCTTGAAGAAATATCTGCGCTTTCATGTTCCTTGCAGCCTTATTTATAACAGGTAAGATATGTAAACAACCTAAGTCTCTGTCAGTGGATGAAGGGATAAAGAAAATGTGATGATAAGCAAACACATGTACGTACGGTAAAACATTTAGCCGTAAGAAAGAAGGAAATCCTGTTATTTGTAGTAACATGGATGGACCTTGAGGGCGTTATGCTGAGTGAAATAAGTCAGATGAGGAAAGACAAATACTGTATGATGTCACTTATTGTAGAATCTAAAAAAGCCAAACTCATAGAAACAGAGCAGAATGGTGGTGGACAGGGAGTGGAGGAAATGGGGAGAAGTTGGTCAACTTTCAATTATAAATAAATTGCGGGGATCTAATGTACAGCATGGTGATTATAATTAAAAATACTGTATTATATACTTGAAAGTTGCCAAGTAGATCTTAAATGTTCCTACCCCAGAAAAGGAAATTGCAATTACGTGAGGTGACAGAAGTGTTAGCTGAGGCTGTGGTGGTCATCATTTCACGATATATAAGTGTATCAAATCAACACATTGTACACCTTAAACTTATACAATGTTATATGTCAATTATATCTTAATAAAGCTAGAAAAAAAATATTGTGCTGGGTACCTTCCATACGTCACTCCTAATCTCACAATAGCCATTTGTTTTTAAAGAAAGAAAGATACATTTAATTTTATCAAAGCTTAAAACTACTCATGAAAAATTATCATTAATAAAAAGAAATGGCAAGCTAGACAGTGATGAAAATATTTGTAATAGAGGTATTTGTCAAAGAGCTCTTATAAATTAATAACAAGAAGACAAACACAATTTTTTGAAGTGAGCAAAAGCTTGTACAGATATTCACAGAAAAACCTAAATAAACGAATGGCCGGTCAGCATATGAAAAGTGCCCAGCACCATTAGTCATGAAGGAAATGCAAGTCAAAACCACAAAGAGATCTCACTACATACGAACCAGAATGTCCAAAATTAAGACTAACAGTATCAAGTTGGGACAAAAATGTGGAGCAATTGAAGTATTCATATACTGTTGGTGGGAGTGTAAAAACGTACAACCGCTTTGGAAAACTGTGTGGCAGTGTCTAAGAAAGTTAAGCATCACCTACTTCACGAATCAGCAATTCCACTCTTAGGTATAGTCTCAAGATCACTAAGTGTATACGTGAATTAAAAGCCTTGCACAAAGACGTCCACAGCAGCTTTTTTCATAATAAACCCAAACTGAAAACAGCACTTGTTTATCTGCAGGTGAATGGATAAACAAAATGGTGGTACAATTTACAGAAAAGAATATTATAGAGAAAATAAAAGGAACAAATTACTGATACAACTGTGACTTGAAGAACCTCAAATACTTCGTCAAGCAGAAGCAGCCACAAAAGAGCACATACAGCGTCATTTCATTTGTGAATTTTGGAAACAAGCAAAAGCATCTATGATGATAGAAATCAGAATAGTGGTTGCCCCTGGTGGGGGTAACAGATGTGGACTGACTGCAAAGAGGCACAAGGGAACCTTCTGTGGTGATGGATATGTTCCATATCTTGATTTGGCTGACGAATGCATGGATGTATATATTTATATAAATTTCAGATATACACTTAAGATCTGTCCGTTTTGCGGTATTTATATTGTCCCTCATCAAAAAAAAAAATCAGAAAAAAGTACTGAAGAGTGGACTTTAAGTAAACCAAAGCTTGTAAAAAAAAAATGTTAAAACAACAACAAAAAGATTTTAAATCCATGATCTAAGGAGGAATAATGAATAGGTATACCTCACTACTTGGCCTATTTCCACCTGCTCACCACTTTTGCTTCCATCTATTTGGCAAAGTTGAATGACTTTTACACAGTGGAGCACACATAAATAAGAGGGAGTTGAAGCCCAGGGGAACAGTATTCAGTGCTGTCTTTACCACTAACTTCTTTTGTGATCTTGGGCAAGTCACTTCCGCTGGACCTCTGCTTCCTCATCAGTAATCTCACAATAGCCTTGTCGTAAGACAGGTGCTAGCATCAGTTCATAGAAGAGGAACTAGAGGCTCTATAACATTAGCTGATGTATCCAAAGTCACATATCTAAGAAGCAGAAACCTGGATTCAAACGTTGGCCTGTAGGATTCCAAGGTCTGTGCTCTCGCACTCTTTTTTGCTTCATCTCGGAGTTATAATCACTTACTCTGTGACATGAAATGGAATGCAATTTACCTTCTCATATAGTGAAGTTTTATGTAAGATTTCCTTTACGAAGGAAAAAGATTTTGCTGTATTGAAAAAGAATTGAGACACACAAAAATGTTTTGCTGTATTAAAAAATAATTGAAACCACAGACTAGCCTTGGCCTTGGACGATGCCCTGAATCATTTCAGCTGTTCCTTGAGGCAGCAGTAAAGAGATAGAGACAATCATCATACATGCCCAGAGGGTCTCAGCTAATCATCTAGTTCTGGTTGGTCCCAAGAAGAAAAAAATTGAAGTCCTTGTTTCATGAAGAATGTCTTAAGCATCACTGATCTCAAGAGTGACAGGACCCCATAAACTGGATGACTTCAGGCCTGTCTTTTTGTTAATAATGAGGTTTATTAAGGTATATTTTATATGCAGAAAAAGTCACTCTTGTTAGTGTACAGTTCTGTGAGTTTTGGCAAGCATACGGTCAGGTAACCACTATAGTCAAGCTGTAATGGTTTTCCCGTAACATGAAAAATCCGAACGAACTTTTTGGCCAACCCAGTAGTTCCCTTGTGCATACCTATTTGTAATCGATCCCCTGCAAACTCCAGCCTCTTGGAAGTACTGATCTGTTTTCTGTAGCTATAGTTGTGCCCTTTCTATAATGTCACATAAGTGGAATCATATAGTCTGTAATCTTTCAAGTTTGGCTTCTTTCGTACTGCATAATGCAGTTGAAATCCAACCACGTTTCTGCATGTATGAATAATTTCATTTTCTTTGCTAAGATTCCACTATATGGATGTAACATATAAGATTGTTTATCCATACAAGAAGTGGTAGATATTTGGATTGTGTCTGGTTTGGGGTGACTATGTATAAGGCTACCATGAACATTGATGTATAGATTTTTGTGTGGACGTAAATTTTCATTTCTCTAAGCTAAATAGGAGTGGAATTGCTGAGTCATGCGGTAAGTATATATTTAATTGTATAAGAAACTGCTAAATTGTTTCCCAAAGTAGCTATACCATTTCGTATTCCCGTAAAAAATAAACAATCCCAGTTGTCCTGCATCCTCACCAATAATTGATATTGTCAGTTTTTGAAACTTTAGTAACTCTAATGTTGTATGGTACGATGTCATTGTGATTTGAATTTGCATTTCCTTAATATCTGATTAAGTTGAGCTTCTTTTCATGTGCTTATTTGCCATCTTTTGCTGTATATGACATTTTCTTCAGATCTTTCACTCATTAAAAAAATTGGATTGATGGTTTTCTTTTTGAGTTTTTAGTTCTTTATGTATTTTGCATACCATTACATTATCAGATATGTGGTTTGCAAGTATTTTCTCCCAGTCTGTCACTTGCCATTTCATTTTCTTAGCAATGCCTTTTGAGGAGAAGTTTTTAATTTTGATGGAATCTAATTGATCAATTTTTTTAATGGTCTGTGCTTTTTGGATCCTATTAAAAAATCTTTGAAGTTGCAAAGATTTTCTCCTATGTTTTCTCCTAGTAGTTTCATAGTTTTAGGTTTTATATATAGGTCTATGGTCCACTTCAAGTAAATTTTTAATATAGTGTGAGCTATGGATCAAAGTTCTTTTTTTTTCTTTTTGTACATGAATGTTCCATTGTTCCAGCACTGTTGATTGAAAAGACTCTCCATTGTCTATTTCATTGCTTTGGCACCTTTGCAGAAGATCAGTTGACCATATATTTATGGGTCTATTTCTGCACTCTATTCTGTTCATCTGTGTGTCTATCTTTTCACCAGTATGTATATACCACGCTGCAGTAATTCCTAAATCTTGATAGTAAGTCATCAAATCAGATAGCATGAGTCTTCCAACTTTGTTCTGCTTTAAAACTATATTGGCTATTTCAAGCCCTTCTCTTTTCCATATAAATTTTAGAATCAGCTTGTTGATTTCTATTTTTTAAAGGCCTGCTGGAATTTTGATTGGAATTGTAATTATAGACTAATTTTGGGAGAATTGATATTTTAACAATATTGGGTCTTTGGACACATTTCATATCTCCATATATTTAGGTCTTCTTGATTGGTCTCATCAATGTTTTCTAGTTTTCAGCCTGTACATACTGCATATGTTTTGTTGGATTTATATCTAAGTATTTCATGTTTTTTTCTGGTGTTATTATACATGGTACTTTAAAATTTTAATTGTCTAATTTTTACTTTCTTATAAATAGAAATTTTTGTATGTTGACCATGTGATGTTGCTAAACCTAAACTGGTTAGTTCTAGGACCTATTTTTGTGGATTCCTTGGGATTTTCTAAGTAGAAAATCATGACATTGGTGAATAGGGACAATATTGTTTCTTACTTTCCAATCTATATGTATTTTATTTCTCTTTATTGACTTTTTCCACTGATCAGGACTTCCAGTGCGATTTTAATTGGAGTGGTGAGAGTAGACATCCTTGGAGGATCTTTAGGTGGATAATGGTCAATTTTCCACCATTATGTAATGAGGCTATGTGTAGGATTTTTTTTTTTTTTGGTAAATGCCATTTATCAGATTGAGGAAATTTCCCTTTTATTTCTAGTTTGTTGAGAGATTTTATTATGAGTGATTATTGAATTTTGGCAAAAACTCATATCTGTTGATATGGTATATTACATTGATTTTCAAATCCATTGGATTTGTGACAGTATATAAGAATGAATGATAATGACAATAATAATTACTTCATTTATTCTGTGCTTACCATATGCTCACTACTTTTTAGTACAGAAATGTTGATTCCTTACCCTACCTGACTCACTTCTACTTCCATTGGAAGTGAACCTCCTAAGCTTCAAGGATATCAATTGAAGGAAAGCCTTTGGGAAGGGAATAAGGAATCATCATAGGTATGTTAAATGGAACATGCCATGGTGAAATATATAAATACATTAGAAACTAGAGATTAAGAGGTAGGTAAAACTGGTACAGAATGCAAGTCCATGTGCCTGATGCACAGTGAGGCCAAACAAAGTGAAAAGTAGGAGTTTGGAGCAGAGAAAGGTTTATCGCAGGGCCACACAAAGAGATGGGTGGCTTGTGCCCAAAAAAACCCCGATGTCCTTGAAGGGTTTCACAAAGCACTTTTAAAGGCCAGCTGAGGGAGGGGCGTGGTTGGTTGTTGCAAACTTCTTGGCATTGGAATCCTTTGTTCTTGCAGCCATCCATGTAGGTCAGGTCATGATGTTCTTGTAAACCTCCAACAAGACAAATGTTGTTCTCTGTTCTGCAGCATTTTATCTCTATATGAATGGACCCTTAAAGGTCAGAGCCCCGAGAATAGGCTATCCTGTATATTTCAGGCTATAGGCAACATTCTTTTACAAAAGGTGCAGAGCCACCATGACTAAGCACAGGCAACAAAGCACAAGGGTTATTAAAGTAAAGGAGCAGATCTAACATGGAGTCAGATTTGTTCTTCCCTATTATAAAACCATATTCTACCCTAAGACAAAGAAGAAGAGTAGAGCTTCTGAGTTGTTGAAAGTGTGGAGATTTGGGGACAGTGACGCATTTTGAGAGGGCGTGGGAGCTCCACGCTCATTCCCACATACTTTGTCCCATACCTCTCTTCCATCCGGCTGTTCCTGCATTATAGCCTTTTATAATAAACCAGTGATCTAGTTCCGTAAGAAAGAGAGAAAATTAAGAAGAAACAGTAGTGGCAGTGACAAAAATGATAAATGCTGGACTGGAAGTGAGGGGTGTCAGAAGTGGTGCTTTATGATGTCGAAGCCACCCCAGGGTTACCATTGGCTGGAGCAGTGCCTTGATGACCAAACAAAGGGTAAGGGTGGGCCTCCTCACTGTCCTCAGCGAGGTATAGAGAGAGAAATCAGGAGCCCTGGGACAGACTGCTCGGAGGCTTCAACATGCCTGAGGTTACCAGCGAACCACAGGAGCTTAGCACAGATATGGAACAACCAATCCTAAGCACAAAACAACCAGTCCCCGGTGGGCAACACCTGATCCTAAGTGCAGAACAACCATCCAGGAGCACTGAAGAAAGGAAGGAGAGGATGACCCCCCGTCAGTGCAAGTTCAGAGACAGTACGGAGGTGCGGAAGACAGCCACGTGGGTAGAAATGCCCCTGCAAGCATGTGCAACCAAAACGTCTTCTGAAGCATCTATCACCCATTCAAGAAAGTGTAAGAGAAACGGAACTAACGATATTTGTCTATTACCACCAGCTGATGAAGAAAGCGCATCAAAACAAGAGCAGAATTAGCTAGAGCATAACCAAGAGACTGCAGAGGACTCCACCCATCCAAGTAATACACTGGGTAGAGAGAGGCCTGGAAACCTACAGCTAGCTACTGCCTCTCCAGAGGAGCCTGTGGAGAAATGGCCAACTATGTAGAGACCAAACGTTATACCAACCAGGTGCACAGACGGTGATGGTTAAAATCAACAAGACGTGAAAAAAAATTGTAAAAAGTGTAAGGGCACCTCTTTTGCTTTTCACACTTCTATTCCCATCTTCAATCAACACAAATATTTTGAGTACCTTTCTGTATACCAAGCACTCTGCTAGGTGCTGGGTATAGAATGATGACCAAGACAGGTAAGACCCTCACCGTTATGGGTTGTATAGTCTAGTGGGGAAGAGAAAACCTAATCAAGTAATCACGGGATATCAAAACTGCAACTGTGTTAAGTAGTAGCTCTACATGGTTTTACAGTCTCGTTATGGAGGTCAAAGAAACTTTCCCTGAGAAAGCGAGGAAGAGATGGAATCAGGACTTCTACCAGGCCCGGGTGCCTGCCAGCTGCGGGAGGTGCCATCCTCCTAGATGACAACCTGAATAGCTTCCCCAGGAGTCATATGATGTGATGGTCCTAAAGAAATTTACCATTGAATTGGGATCAGAAAGATGAGTAGGAGTGACTAAAGTTAATGTCCTGGGGGTTTCCTTCGAGGAAAAACATGTACGAAGTTCCTGTTGCAGACAGAATAAAGCATGGCAAGTAGGACGGTATATAAAAAGGCTAGTTAGATCAGAGTGCAAAGAGAGTGAGAGGGAGAATGTACAAAGAAACTTGGAGGAGGTAGGGGGAGCCAGAATACACATGGCCTTACCGATTTTGTGGAGGAATTTGTTTTTATCCTAAGAGCCATGGGTAGCCACTGAAGACTTAAGCAAGAGGACGGGGAGGGCATGATTTTAAAGATTTCTCTGCCGTGCAGAAAAATAATTTGTGGATTGGGGAGTGATGTGAGTAGACCAGTTTGAGCCTTTTGGAGTATTCCAATGTTCATATTTAAGGAGTGTAATGATGATGGTGGTATAACTGAAGTGGAAGCATTTAAGTGCACTGAAGAGGTAGATTTGATTTCAGTTGTATATGGGAGGAGAGGAGAGATTCAAGGATGACATCTAGTTTTCTATCTTACATAACTGGCTGGTTAGTGGTTCCATTCCCCAAGCGGGAACACTGCAGGCGGACCAGGTAAGGGTGGGGTTGGGAGCTGTCATCATCAATTCAGTTTTCAGAGACTTTGACTTTAAAAGATCCAAGAGATGTCATGTAGGCAGTTGGTTATTCACGTTTGGATGAAAAGTGTTAAGAGCTTTGATTAGGATGTTGCCAGTGGAACTGAAGAAATGTGGACATGAATTCAAAAGATCTTTAGAAGGTAAAATCAACACTGCTTAAATGGATTAAATATTGGGAATGAGGGAGAGGGAAGTGTCAAGGATGACATAAATTTCTGACTTTCTGTAACTACATGGATAACCAAGATGAGTGATCGCTGCTTGGATGGAACAAGTATATGTTTGGATGCAGTTTCCTTTATGCTGTAGCTCCACGGAAACTGAGTGGAAGAATGGATGCATGAGGGAGAGTAGCTCCAAAACATGCATATGTGATAGAAATGTGTGTGCACTTTTGCTTTTCTTCGGCATTAATTAGGCCCAAGAAAAATTCTCAATTGCTCATTACTTGTTCCCCCAAAGAGTAAGTAATCATTTCTAAGGCAGGCACTTCAAAACTGAAAGTCATCACTTTGCTCGGAGGTGTTTGTATATATCCTTTCAGCCGAGATACATATATTTCAGGGGCAATTATGCGATCTGAATCCATTTCAGTGGGAAATATTTTTCTTTGCATTTTCAGGGCTGTGGTTCTGCTTTATCAAAAGCCAAAGGAAGATCAGTCCTGAAGTTGGGAAATTACTTTGACTCAACACCTGTTAACAGCTTTTACTCTCTGTGCTAGTCTACCATAGACTTGAGTTATCCTCATTAATTTGGCATCACTGGCAATTATATAATTCTTCCTTCATAATGAAAATCCACTTGGGTTTGCCATGTAGACCATGGAGGTAATTAAAGTGGATTAATCAAAGGCCCTCATGATTAACAGTTTTTGACATACCCTCAAATCTACTGTCGGCACCAGGTGATGACAGCTGGCTGAGATTCTGTCTCCAGGACTGTTACCTTTTGAATATTAATGAAAGCAGGTTAAAAATGCTTCTTTGTGAAGGAGCATCTTAAGAAAATCTGTATACCTAAGTGGAACCTTTTCAATGGAAAGGAGTAATCCTTTTAACCCCTCATGTCTTCAACAAATTACCCAGTGACTGGTTTCTCCCTGCGTCCCCTTTCCAAAGGTGGACAGAAGGGTCTACCAGGATCCTTCAATACTTTTCAACCAGTTATATCTGGAATGTAGGGGGCAGGGTGGGAAGTGTGGCCATTTGCAGGGCTTCTTGAATCGAGGCAGATGGAGCAGCTGACTAAGGTGACTTTGTTATTTTCTTGGTCCAGACCGTCCCTTTACTGGGCAGCATTCCATACCTGCAAAGAGTTACTCCTAGAACTTGTGAATCCATTTTCTTGAGGTACTGATAATTTCATCACACAAGCCTGAGAAAAGAACACTAAATTGGGAAACATGCACACAGCAGGGATTTCTTCGAATGCCTGATATCACTGAATTTTTGAGATGTGTACCTGGGGTTCAGTTTTTGTGACTTGCTGAAAATCTGCCAGTAGAATTAGCAGAAGGTAGGTGCAAAATCTGATTTTAGGGTATGGGTTGGGTCTCTTGGATTAGGAACATTTTAACATAAGAACAAACTATTACATCTTCATTTTTTTAAAAAAAGAAGCTGTTTACAATGTGCCTCAATTTGTGTCTGACCTCTAGCCCCTGTCTGCGCCTCATCCTGTCTCATTCCATCCCGTGCCTATGTTTTACTTTATTCCTCGTCCCATCTTTGATCACTACCTCAAAAATTGTCCTTGTCAAAATGTTCTGTTATCTCGCTTCTAGCTGTGATGTATTTATCCTGATGATCTTTCTGGAAGAATGTCCTGTCAGGCCTTACCCCCATCTCTTCTCCTCCACCGTCTGTATTTGTCCGGTCCAGTGGGGGTGGCCCTTTCCCAAAGTCTGAGGCCAGGAAGGCACTTTAAAAATGCCTTTATTGATTAGGTCAAATGAGAAACATTTACAATTCAAATAATATAGAAGAGCTCAAGGGAAGAAAATTCAAGTCACCTGTCATCCCACCACCCAGAGACCATCACCGTTAATACCCGGTGAACATTCTTCAGCCTAATATCAGATACGGAAATGAATGCAACTTTATATGCACAACGTTACGCAAACATGCCTTTTTATAACCCGTGTTTTCACCTAAAAATTTTGAAGCCATCTTTCCTTGTCAATATATGGAGAGAGTTGTGCAGTCATGGATGTGTAGCTGTACATCGTGTATACTAACATCCTTCATTTAATTGGATTGGCAGTTTGAACAGGGCAAATATTTGAAGAAACCAGCGTATCTTTGCTCTCACTCTTCTGTCATATTTGCTTCCGTCTCCCCTTCTTGTGGTTTCCCCTCTTTCATTCCTGCAGTGCCGAGGCCTCCCTGTAAGCTAATGAAAGCTTCAGCACATACTCCACTGGGACTGTCTGTATGTCATCTGTGACCTCTCGTCACCTGAAAAAGGCAGCAAGACCCAAATATAGGAATTCCTAATGATGTCCCTCAGATGGGAAGGAGGACGTATTATTCAGCATTCCCTTTTCTTTTCCCTTTTCTTTTCATTACCAGCTTTCCGGAATGGCTGATCTTTGGGTTTTCTTCTTCTTCTTTTTTTTTTCTTTTTTTCAAATCACTTCCTAGCTCTTCCAGTTCCCCAGTCTTAAACTGTATTCTCAAAGGTTACTAGTGATTTTCTGATCACTAGATCCAAAGCCATCTTTTATTCCTCGCCTCTGTGCCATGTCACAAGTATTAGCCTCTCCTTAGAACTCTTTCCTCGTAGATTTGTCCTCCTACATTTCTGATGGTGCAGCCTCTGTTCCCTTTGATGGCCTTTCTTTCTGCTTTCTTACCATAGGGAGCTTAGAGACTCAATCTTTGGCCTTCTGTTCTTTTATCTTTACTCTCTTTTTTTGTTTCCCCCTAAACCATGCTCCCTTCAAACGTCTCTGTGTCTGTCAAAGGTGACATCATTCTTTAAATCACTCAGACCTAACAGTTTGAAGTTATCTTTGACTGTGCTTTCCCTTCCTAATCCAGCCAGTCCTTACATCCTGTCAGTTATTTCTTCAAAATAACCCTCAGGCACTTTCATACACTGTAAATTGGTACAACCTCTTTGGAAGGCATTTGGGCACTAGCTATTAAAATCTAAAATGCATACATACATGGTTTGACCTAGCAATTCCAATTCTGTGAAACTATCCTATGGGAATACGCAAGTGTGCCAACATATGTGAACAAGGGTGTGCTTTGCAGCACTGTTCGTAATAGCAAAGCCTGGAAACTTCATATAAGGCAACAGGCAAGTGGTTACTGGTACATCCATTCTATGGGATGCAGCTATAAATAAGGACTTGGTGGGTCTATAGGTACTGACATGGAAAGATGTCCATGGCATATTAAGAGAAAAATATCAGTTTTTCTTGTATAATATCTTATTTTTGTATACACACCTCTATACACAAACACATACAGCCACATATATATTACATGTGTAGGAAAAAAAGGCTGTTAGATATGCATCAAACTTTTCAGAATAGTTACCCATAGGAGAGAGATTTGGAGGGAGGGTGGGGGTCTGTTTTTGCTTTCTAATTTATACATTTATAATTTGTTTGGATGTCTTAAAAATATGCACATGTTGCTTTTACAATATAATGATGCATAAATCTTTCCTATTATGTCTTCATTTCTTCTGGCCCAACCTCGAATTGGCGTCACCTGCAAGAGTCTCCTAAAGCTCCAATTGCTTTCCTAGCCCTCTGACCGTGGACGTTGAGAGCCTCTTTGAAATGAGAAGCATTACCTACCCTGGCTGTCTCCCCGTCTAAAGATTCAAAGGAAATAATTCACAGGATATGCATGAGCTTTGAAAAACTGCTAAGCACAGTGTGAACGTAAGGCATCACTTCTAACAGCGACGGGCAGCGTCACCTAGGGTGTGATGTCTCAGAGAGGTCTGGGAGATCACACAAATAGCACCAATGCAATAACAGAACTGAAGCCCAAAGGGCAAAGCATTGTCATCCAAGGGCCTTCTTCAGCTTCCATTGATGAACCTCCCGAAACTAACTTTAACATTCACATCATCTTTGGTTTTGACTAGATAGCATTCATCTTTGTCATGATGATGCCAGGCGTTTGCTAGCGCTCTGCCATTGGACTCACACTTATTTGTAAGCCTAACTGGCACTATTAACATTCCAAGGACGTAGGCGCCATATAATAATGTGGGCACAGAGCTAGAAATGTATTCTCCATATTTAGAAGTGCATTGATTTCCCTTTAAGTGAGCTATTTTAATAAAAGCATATGGTCTGCCTAATGAAAAATCTCATTACCTGCACTGAGCTGTGGCGAAGAAATTGCATCTAGCGTATATATGGTGCAGTGTAAAATGTGTTTACTGCTGCCCCCATGGCTTATGGTGTCTATGAAGATGTCAAAACGTGTGTAGTGGTATCAGTTTTCACTTGCTGTCAAGACAAATTAAAGAATTAAGTGGAAGATTTGTGACACTGCCATCGTCTTGGCTCCTATCATTTTTTTTGAGTCCTTGGGCAATATTGTCACAAGCTCCTTTTCTTTGTGGCCACTGCATATCGGACTGTGCAGTAGGTGTGGTTATTAACTGCTGATGACTGAAACTATGGGCCCGAGGTCAAACAAGGGCCTCAGAAGAATTTCAGATTCCGTCGGCCACTCCCACTCTTTGGACCAAGAATTAGAGGAGGGGTAAGGACATTCAACAGACATTTTTTTCCTACTATAAACCAGTAAGTAATAATCACTATGGATACAGGAGTGGGCAAAGCTCTCAAGAATTTTAGTCTACCAAATGCTTTGGTTATTCCTTTCCTAGGAATTTGCTAATGTTCGTTGCAGTTGGCAACTCTGTCGACCTTGGAGAGAGGCCCACAGTGCTTTCCATGCTAACAGTGACAATTAAGGAAGGTTAGGGCTGTGCATTAGAGTTTATATTTACAGGTAAGCCATATTCTGTTTTAAAGTTGACAACACTGATAACTATGACAAGCTTGTATGTACTCCAGCACATGTACTATGTTTTGCCATTGGTGGTATAGGAGAGAGGTATGTTTTCTCAAAGAAGGCTTCACATTCCTTTGAATTGAGATCTAGAAGTAACATTTCATAAGGAAAACATATTTTATATGGTAGATGTCCATTTAGGCTGCTGTTACAAAAGTGCCATAGACTGGATAGCTTAAACAACAGAAATTTATTTCTCATAGCTCTGGAGGCTAGAGGTCTCAGATCAAGGCGATAGCAGATTTAGTGTCTGGTGAGGGCTGGCTTCTTGGCTCATTGACTGCTGTCTTCTTGCTGTGTCCTCACATAGTGGAAGAGGAGAGGGATCTCTGTCTGGTGCCTCTGTTATAAGGGCACTAATCTCATTCATGAGGGCTCCACCCTCATGGCCTAATCACTTCTGAAAAGCCCTACCTCCGAATACCATCAGATTAGGTGTCAACATATGAATTTTGGGAAGACACAAGTGTTCATTCTATTGAAGTAGGATACTATTTTAAATCATTAATTAGTGTGAGCTAACTCATCCCCTCACACACACTTTCTCAATCTTGCTTCTTAGCTCAACATTCATCATGGTCTCTTAACTCACAAAATTTAATTGGGAATTTTGTTCCTGGGTATTTGCAATTCAGTTCAACAAGGCTTTATTGTTTCCTATTATGTGCAACAGGAACTATTCTAGGCATTGGCAGGGACTTCAAGGATGAAGAAGAGGAAATGGTCCTTTCTCTTATACATTCACCAGGTAAATTGGTAGGGTTAAGTGTCTGGAGTGGCTAAAGTCCAGGATGTGCCTTCAATTTATTCTGATGCCAACAAGAGAGAAATATCAGTATTCTGGCAAGGTGGTAGGTCAAAAGCAGTTGGAAGGTGAGGGAAGGTCAGTGGGGAGGTTGGTATAACAAAGGCCAAGTGATGACTAGTGGCTTATTTAGCAGTCCATGGGAACTGGAGGTTGATCCATTCAAAGTAAGATCTCCAACTCTCTTGAGTTTTTTTTTTTTTTTTTTTTTTTTTTTGGCTACTTTGTATCCTACAATCTAAAAAGGGAAAGCTTGTTTGTACCTTGCTTAAGAAAAGTGCAGTGGCACATGTCTTAAATGACACAAGGATATATATTATGAAAAACAATAACAACTGAATTAATAAAGTAGCAGTTTGAAATCATCTTATTTATATTTATCACCTTATTATTTCACAGAAACACATCAATAACCTTTTAAAATAACATCTAGGGAACGACAGAGCTACTGAATTTGGATCTGAAACGTCACCTTTCTTTGTGTGTAGTAGGGAGGCTTGAAAAGCGTGCTGTGTCTCAGATGGAGGCCACCACCTCACAGTATGTACGAGAGCCACGCAATGACAACTGTTAGCTTCTAACCTGTGGAACCAAGGGCACAAAAATGTCAAGCAGTGACTTGTTTTACCAGAAGATTATGAGAGTCCAAAGGACCTTTGCTAATTTATTGAGACAAACTCCAATGGATTCATTCTGAAAGATAGTTTGTTAAATCTACTTAATTTTTGCTTATTCAAGTGGGTGTCTTAGTAATTGTGGAATGCTGGCAGGAACAGAACCAACAGATACCTCATTGATCCTCAATATATAGAAGCTGTGGAATTTGAGGCTTATGTTATGAATATGCTATGTACATATATTCCAGGATTTCTAGAAAAGAGGTGAAAAAATACGAATAGTACACAGTTATGGAAAATGACGCTTATAAAGAATTTAACATAGAGAAGTGCCTAGAATAAAAGAAGTGCACGTTTAGTACCATCTCAACTGTTGCAAGGAGACAGACAAGGGACAAAAAAATATAATGAAAGGAATTATGTCAAAAGTCTTTACAGTGGGTTTCATTAGGAAGGTGGTGGGATGATTTTTTTTCCTTTTCACATTTTGTGTGCTTTCCAAGTATTCCATAATGAATCTGATTTAAAACCAATATGAATACACGTTACTTGTTAAGAATTGGGCAATATAGGAAAGCACAATGAACACAATAAAAAATCATCCCGTGCCTGTTCATATTATTAAACCTTACAGATACACTTGTATGTTTCATCCAACCCCATTATTATTATTATTTTTTGCGGTACGCGGGCCTCTCACTGTTGTGGCCTCTCCCGTTGCAGAGCGCAGGCTCAGCGGCCATGGCTCACGGGCCCAGCCGCTCCGCGGCATGTGGGATCTTCCCGGACCGGGGCACGAACCCGTGTCCCCTGCATCGGCAGGCGGACTCTCAACCACTGCGCCACCAGGGAAGCCCCACATTATTTTTTTAAAGTGAAAGACTGTATCATTAAATATAATTTGGCTCTGTCATTTTACGTGCTGTGTTGTATTCCATTTTATGGTTTTAGCATACTTCGTTTACCAGTTCTCTTGCTGGTGGACATTTAGATTACTTCTAATCTTTTCCATTATAAATATTGCTGTGGTGAATATCCTTGCGCTTGTCTCCTGTCTCCTCCTTTGTGTATATACATGGCAGTTTTTCCTGGAAGTAATCAAAAAACTACACATCATAGACTAAATCTGGCTTGTTGCCTGTTTTTGTAAACGAAATGTTATGGGTACACTACCACGCCCATTTGTTCCTGAATTCTCAGTGGCTCCTTTCATGCCATAATGAAAGAGTTGAGTAGCTGCAACAGAGATTATATGGACTGCAAAACCTAAAATATTTAGTCTGGCCCTTTACAGAAAACGTTTGCTAATCTACGGTATTACCTGCGTGTGAAGTGCTGGGTACAGGGTGCACACCTGCAGCCGTAGAGATAGAGCAAAATCACTCTGCACTGTGGTTGTGAAAATGATGTGCTTTCCCTAGTGTCTGTGATTTCCTGTGACCCCAAAGTTTTGCCAACACTTGCCGATGTCAAACTTAAAAATTTTGCATTTCCCTAATTATTAGTGAGATTGAGCAACTTTTCAAATGTTTATCAGCCATTTTTTAAAACTGTGAATTACCTGTTAATATCTTTCGCTCATTTTTTTCTTGTCTGGCTGCTTATGTTTTGTTGATTCTTTTTTAGTTGAAGTTTAATTGACTTGCAATATATTAGTTTCAGGTGAACCATATAGCGATTTGATATTTTTATACATTGTGAAATGATCACCATAAATCAAATTACCATCTCATCATAAAAAGTTATTATAGTATTATTACTTTCTTAAAAAATCTTTATTGGAGTATAATTGTTTTACAATGGTGTGTTAGTTTCTACTTTATAACAAAGTGAATCAGCTATACATATACCTATACGCACATATCCCCTCCCTCTTGCATCTCCCTCCCACCATCCCTATCCCACCCCTCTAGGTGGTCACAAAGCACTGAGCTGATCTCCCTGTGCTATGCGGCTGCTTCCCACTAGCTATCTGTTTTACATTTGGTAGTGTATATGTGTCCATGCCACTCTCTCACTTCGTCCCAGCTTACCCTTCCCCCTCTCCGTGTCCTCAGTTCCATTTTCTACGTCTGATTCTTTATTCCTGTCCTGCCCCTAGGTTCTTCATAGCCATTAAAAAAAAAATCCATATATATGTGTTAGCATACGGTATTTGTTTTTCCCTTTTTGACTTACTTTACTCTGTATGACAGACTCTAGGTCCATCCACCTCACTACAAATATCTCAATTTCGTTTCTCTTTATGGCTAATATTCCATTGTATATATGGGCCGCATCTTGTTTATCCATTCATCTGTTTGTAGATTTTTTGATGATGGCCATTCTGACTGGTGTGAGGAGATACCTCATTGTAGTTTTGATTTGCACTTCTCTAATGATTAGTGATACTGAGCATTCTTTCATGTGTTTGCTGGCAATCTGTCTTCCTTGGAGAAGTGTCTATTTAGGTCTTCTGCTCATTTTTGGATTGGGCTGTTTTTTTGATATTGAGCTACATGAGCTGCTTATAAATTTTGGAGATTAATCCTTTGTCAGTTGCTTCATTTGCAAATATTTTCTCCCATTCTGAGGATTGTCTTTTTATCTTTTTTACAGTTTCCTTTGCTGTTCAAAAGCTTTTAAGTTTCGTTAGGTCCCATTTGTTTATTTTTGGTTTTTTTCCATTTCTCTAGGAGGTGGGTCAGAAAGAATCTTGCTGTGATTTATATCATACAGTGTTCTGCCTATGTTTTCCTCTAAGAGTTTGATAGTGTCTGGCCTTACATTTAGGTCTTTAATCCATTTTGAGTTTGTTTTTGTGTATGGTGTTAGGGAGTGTTCAAATTTCATTCTTTTACATGTAGCTATCCAGTTTTCCCAGCACCACTTATTGAAGAGACTGTCTTTTCTCCATTGTGTATTATTACCTCCTTTATTAAAAATAAGGTGACCATATGTGTGTGGGTTTATATCTGGGCTGTCCTGTTCCATTGATCTATATTTCTGTTTTTCTGCCAGTACCATACTGTCTTGATTACTGTAGTTTTGTAGTATAGTCTGAAGTCAGGGAGCCTGATTCCTCCAGCTCTGTTTTTCTTTCTCAAGATTGCTTTGGCCGTTTGGGGTCTTTTGTATTTCCATAGAAACTGTGAACTTTTTTGTTCTACTTCTGTGAAAAATGCCATTGGTAGTTTGATAGGGATTGCACTGAATCTGTAGATTGCTTTGGGTAGTATAGTCATTTTCACAATGCTGATTCTTCCGATCCAAGAACATGGTATATCTCTCCATCTGTTTGTATCATCTTTAATTTCTTTCAACAGTGTCTTATGGTTTCTTGCATACAGGTCTTTTATCTCCTTAGGTAGGTTTATTCCTAGGTATTTTGTTCTTTTTGTTGCAGTGGTAAGTGGTAGTGTTTCCTTAATTTGTCTTTCAGATTTCTCGCCATTAGTGTATAGGAATGCAAGAGATTTCCGTGCATTAATTTTGTATCCTGGTACTTTACCAAATTCATTGATTAGCTCTAGTAGTTTTCTGGTAGAGTCTTTTTTTTTTTTTTTTTTAACATCTTTATTGGAGTAAAATTCCTTTACAATGGTGTGTTAGTTTCTGCTTTATAACAAAGTGAATCAGTTATACATATACATATGTTCCCATATCTCTTCCCTCCTGGGTCTCCCTCCCTCCCACCCTCCCTATCCCACCCCTCTAGGTGGTCACAGAGCACCGAGCTCATCTCCCTGTGCTATGCGGCTGCTTCCCACTAGCTATCTGTTTTACATTTGGTAGTGTATATATGTCCATGCCACTCTCTCACTTTGTCACAGCTTACCCTTCCCCCTCCCCATGTCCTCAAGTCCATTATCTAGTAGGTCTGTGTCTTTATTCCTTTCTTACCGCTAGGATTTTCATGACATTTTTTTTCCTTAAATTCCATATATATGTGTTAGCATACGGTACTTGTCTTTCTCTTTCTGACTGACTTCACTCTGTATGACAAACTCAAGGTCCGTCCACCTCATTACAAATAGCTCAGTTTCGTTTCTTTTTATGGCTGAGTAATATTCCATTGTATATATGTGCCACATCTTCTTTATCCATTCATCCGATGATGGGCACTTAGGTTGTTTCCATCTCCGGGCTATTGTAAATAGAGCTGCAATGAACATTGTGGTCCATGACTCTTTTTGAATTATGGTTTTCTCAGGGTATATGCCCAGTAGTGGGATTTCTGGGTCATACGGTAGTTCTATTTGTAGTTTTTGAAGGAACCTCCATACTGTTCTCCATAGTGGCTGTACCAATTCACATTCCCACCAGCAGTGCAAGAGTGTTCCCTTTTTGCCACACCCTCTCCAGCGTTTATTGTTTCTAGATTTTTTGATGATGGCCATTCTGACTGGTGTGCGATGATATCTCATTGTAGTTTTGATTTGCATTTCTCTAATGATTAATGATGTTGACCATTCTTTCATGTGTTTGTTGGCAGTCTGTGTATCTTCTTTGGAGAAATGTCTGCTTAGGTCTTCCGCCCATTTTTGGATTGAGTTGTTTGTTTTTTTGTTATTGAGCTGCATGAGCTGCTTGTAAATTTTGGAGATTAATCCTTTGTCAGTTGCTTCCCTTGCAAATATTTTCTCCCATTCTGAGGGTTGTCTTTTGGTCTTGTTTATGGTTTCCTTTGCTGTGCAAAAGCTTTGAAGTTTCATTAGGCCCTATCTGTTTATTTTTGTTTCTATTTCCATTTCTCTAGGAGGTGGGTCAAAAAGGATCTTGCTGAGATTTCTGTCATAGAGTGTTCTGCCTATGTTTTCCTCTAAGAGGTTGATAGTTTCTGGATTTACATTTAGGTCTTTAATCCATTTTGAGCTTATTTTTGTGTATGGTGTTAGGGAGTGATCTAATCTCATACTTGTACATGTACCTGTCCAGTTTTCCCAGCACCACTTATTGAAGAGGCTGTCTTTTCTCCATTGTATATTGTTGCCTCCTTTATCAAAGATAAGGTGACCATATGTGCGTGGGTGTACCTCTGGGCTTTCTCTCGTGTTCCATTGATCTATCTTTCTGTTTTTGTGCCAGTACCATACTGTCTTGATTACTGTAGCTTTGTAGTATAGTCTGAAGTCAGGGAGCCTGATTCCTCCAGCTCTGTTCTTCGTTCTGAAGATTGCTATGGCTATGCGGGGTCTTTTGTGTTTCCATACAAATTGTGAAATTTTTTGTTCTAGTTCTGTGAAAAATGCCAGTGGTAGTTTGATAGGGATTGCATTGAATCTGTAGATTGCTTTGGGTAGTAGAGTCATTTTCACAATGTTGATTCTTCCCATCCAAGAGCATGGTATATCTCTCCATCTATTTGTATCATCTTTAATTTCTTTCATCAGTGTCTTACAATTTTCTGCATACAGGTCTTTGTCTCCTGAGGTAGGTTTATTCCTAGATATTATATTCTTTTTATTGCAGTGGTAAATGGAAGTGTTTTCTTAATTTCACTTTCAGATTTTTCATCATTAGTTTATAGGAATGCCAGAGATTTCTGTGCATTAATTTTGTATCCTGGTACTTTACCAAATTCATTGATTAGCTCTAGTAGTTTTCTGGTAGCATCTTTAGGATTCTCTATGTATAGTATCAAGTCATCTGCAAACAGTGACAGCTTTACTTCTTCTTTTCCAATTTGGATTCCTTTCATTTCCTCTTCTTCTCTGATTGCTGTGGCTAAAACTTCCATAACTATGTTGAATAAGAGTGGTGAGAGTGGGCAACCTTGTCTTGTTCCTGATCTTAGTGGAAATGGTTTCAGTTTTTCACCATTGACGTAGATGTTGGCTGTGGGTTTGTCATATATGGCCTGTATTATGTTGAGGAAAGTTCCCTCTGTGCCTACTTTCTGCAGGGTTTTTATCATAAATGGGTGTTGAATTTTGTCGAAAGCTTTCTCTGCATCCATTGAGATGATCATATGTCTTTTCTCCTTCATTTTGTTAATATGGTGTATCACATTGATTGATTTGCGTATATTGAAGAATCCTTGCATTCCTGGAATAAACCCCACTTGATCATGGTGTATGATCCTTTTAA
>NW_021703779.1:98411537-98467494 GCF_005190385.1 Monodon monoceros | reverse complement strand
CATTCCTGGAATAAACCCCACTTGATCATGGTGTATGATCCTTTTAAAGTGCTGTTGGATTCTGTTTGCTAGTATTTTGTTGAGGATTTTTGCATCAGTGTTCATCAGTGATATTGGCCTGTAGTTTTCTTTCTTTGTGACGTCCTTGTCTGGTTTTGGTATCAGGGTGATGGTGGCCTCGTAGAATGAGTTTGAGAGTGTTCCTCCCTCTGCTATAATTTGGAATAGTTTTAGAAGGATAGGTGTTAGCTCTTCTCTAAATGTTTGATAGAATTCGCCTGTGAAGCCGTCTGGTCCTGGGCTTTTGTTTGTTAGAAGATTTTTAATCACACTTTCAATTTCAGTGCTTGTGATTGGTCTGTTCATATTTTCTATTTCTTCCTGATTCAGTCTTGGCAGGTTGAGCATTTCTAAGAATGTGTCCATTTCTTCCAGGTTGTCCATTTTGTTGGCATAGAGTTGCTTGTAGTAATCTCTCATGATCCTTTGTATTTCTGCAGTGTCAGTTGTTACTTCTTGTTTTTCATTTCTAATTCTATTGATTTGAGTCTTCTCCCTCTTTTTCTTGATGAGTCTGGCTAATGGTTTATCAATTTTGTTTATCTTAAAGAACCAGCTTTTAGTTTTATTGATCTTTGCTATTGTTTCCTTCATTTCTTTTTCATTTATTTCTGATCTGATCTCTATGATTTCTTTCCTTCTAACTTTGGGGGTTTTTTGTTCTTCTTTCTCTAATTGCTTTAGGTGCAAGGTTAGGTTGTTTATTTGCGATGTTTCCTGTTTCTTAAGATAGGATTGTATTGCTATAAAGTTCCCTCTTAGAACGGCTTCTGCTGCATCCCATAGGTTTTGGGTCATTGTGTCTCCATTGTCATTTGTTTCTAGGTATTTTTTGATTTCCTCTTTGATTTCTTCAGTGATCACTTCGTTATTAAATAGTGTATTGTTTAGCCTCCATGTGTTTGTATTTTTTACAGATCTTTTCCTGTAATTGATATCTAGTCTCATAGTGTTGTGGTCAGAAAAGATACTTGATACAATTTCAGTTTTCTTAAATTTACCAAGGCTTGATTTGTGACCCAAGATGTGATCTATCCTGGAGAATGTTCCATGAGCACTTGAGAAAAATGTGTATTGTTGTTTTTGGATGGAATGTCCTATAAATATCAATTAAGTCCATCTTGTTTAATGTGTCATTTAAAGCTTGTGTTTCCTTATTTATTTTTATTTTGGATGATCTTTCCATTGGTGAAAGTGGCGTGTTAAAGTCCCCTACTATGATTGTGTTATTGTTGATTTCCCCTTTTATGGCTGTTAGCATTTGCCGTATGTATTGAGGTGCTTTGATGTTGGGTGCATAAATTTTTAAAATTTTAATATCTTCTTCTTGGACTGATCCCTCGATCTTATGTCGTGTCCTTCTTTGTCTCTTGTAATAGTCTTTATTTTAAAGTCTATTTTGTCTGATATGAGAATTGTTACTCCAGCTTTCTTTTGATTTCTGTTTGCATGGAATATCTTATTCCATCCCCTCACTTTCAGTCTGTATGTTTCCCTAGGTCTAAAGTGGGTCTCTTGTAGAGAGCATATATACGGGTCTTTATTTTGTGTCCATTCAGCCAGTCTATGTCTTTTGCTTGGAGAATTAAAGCCATTTACATTTAAGGTAATTATCAATATGTATGTTCCTATTACCATTTTTTAATTGTTTTGGGTTTTTTATTATAGGTCTTTTCCTTGTCTTGTGTTTCCTGCCTAGAGAAGTTCCTGTGACATTTGTTGTAAAGGTGATTTGGTGGTGCTGAATTCTCTTAGCTTTTGCATGTCTGAAAAGTTTTTAATTTCTCTTTCGAATCTAAATGAGATCCTTGCTGGGTAGAGTAATCTTGGTTGTAGGTTTTCCCCTTTCATCACTTTAAATATGTGCTGCTACTCCCTTCTGGCTTGGGGAGCTTCTGGTGAATGATCAGCTGTTAACATTATGGGAATTCCCTTGTATGTTATTTGTTGCTTTTCCCTTGCTGCTTTTAATATTTTTTCTTTGTATTTAATTTTTGATGCTTTGATTAATGTGTGTCTTGGCATGTTTCTCCTTGGATTTATCCTCTATGGGACTCTCTGTGCTTCCTGCACTTGATTGACTCTTTCCTATATTAGGGAAGTTTTCAACTATAATCTCTTCAAATATTTTCTCAGTCCCTTTCTTTTTCTCTTCTTCTTCTGGGATCCCTATAATTCGAATGTTGGTGAGTTTAATGTTGTCCCAGAGGTCTATGTAGCTATCCTCAATTCTTTTAATCCTTTTTTCTTTATTGTGCTCTGCAGTAGTTACTTCCACTATTTTATCTTCCAGGTCACTTATATGTTCTTCTGCCTCAGTTATTCTGCTATTGATTCCTTCTAGAGAATTCGTAATTTCATTTATTGTGTTGTTCTTAATTGTTTGTTTGCTCTTTAGTTCTTCTAGGTCCTTGTTAAATGTTCCTTGTATTTTCTCCATTCTATTTCCAAGACTTTGTATTACCTTTACTATCATTACTCTGAATTCTTTTTCAGGTAGACTGCCTATTTCCTCTTCATTGGTTTGGTCTGGTGGGTTTTTATCTTGCTCTTTCAAATGCTGTGTGTTTCTCTGTCTTCTCATTTTGCTTAACTTACTGTGTTTGGGGTCTCCTTTTCTCAGGCTGCAGGTTTGTTATTCCTATTGTTTTTGGTGTCTGTCCGCAGTTGGTGAATGTCGTTTAGTGGGTTGTGTAGCCTTCCTGGTAGAGGGGTCTAGTGCCTGTGTTCTGATGGATGAGGCTTGATCTTGTCTTTTTGGTGGGCAGGACCACATCCGGTGGTGTGTTTTGGGGTGTCTGTGACCTTATGATTTTAGGCAGCTTCTCTGCATATGGGTGGGGTTGTGTTCCTGTCTTGCTAGTTGTTTGGCATAGGGTATCCAGCACTGTAGCTTTCTGGCCATTGAGTGGAACTGGGTCTTAACGTTGAGATGGAAATCTCTGGGAAAGCTTTTGCCATTGTATATTACGTGGAGCCAGGAGGTCTCTGGTGGACCAGTGTCCTGAACTCACCTCTCCCACGTCAGAGGCACAGGCCTGACACCCGGCCAGAGCACCAAGACCCTGTCAGGCATATGGCTCAGAAGAAAAGGGAGAACAAAAGAAAGAAAGAAAGAAAAATAAAATAAAATAATTAAAATAAAAAATAAATATTAAAAACAAAAAAAATTAAAACGTAATTTAAAAAAAAGAAAGAAAGAAAAAAGAGAGCAACCAAACCAAAAAACAGATCCACCAGTGATAACAAGTGCTAAAAACTATACCAAAAAAAATAAAAGAAAAAACCAGGCGGACAGAACCCTAAGGCAAATGGTAAAAGCAAAGCTGTATTGATAAAATCACACAAAGAAGCATACACGTACACACTCACAAAAAGAGAAAAAGGAAAAGTATTTATATATCGTTGCTCCCGAAGTCCTCTGCCTCAATTTTGGGATGCTTCGTTGTGTATTCCGGTATTCCACAGATGCAGGGCACATCAAGTTGGTTGTGGGGATTTAATCCACTGCTCCTGAGGCTGCTTTCTCTGCTTTCATCACACAGCTCCTGGGGTTCAGCTTTGCATTTGGCCCTGCCTCTGCTTGTAGGTCACCTGAGGGTGTCTGTTCTTCGCTCAGACAGGAGGGTGTTAAAGAAGTGGCTGACTGTGGGCTCTGGGTCACTCAGGCTGGGGGGAAGGGAGGGGTACATATGCGGGGTGAGCCCGCGGTGGCAGAGGCCGGCATGACGGTGCACCAGCCTGAGGCACGCCGTGTGTTCTCCCAGGGAAGTTGTCCCTGGACCATGGGACCCTGGTTGTGGCAGGCTGCACAGGCTCCCGGGAGGGGAGGTGTGGATAGTGACCTGTGCTTGCACAGAGGCTTCTTGGTGGCTGCAGCAGCAACCTTAGCATTCCATGCCTGTCTCCGGTGTCCCCACTGATAGCCGCGGCTCATGCCCATCTCTGGAGCTTGTTTAGGCGGTGCTCTGAATCTCCTCTCTTCGTGCACCCCGAATCAATGGTCTCTTCCCGCTCAGTCAGTTCCAGTCTTTTCCAGGACTCCCTCCTGGCTACCTGTGGCACACTAGCCCCCTTCAGGCTGTGTTCACACAGCTAACACCAGTCCTCTCCCTGGGATCTGACCTCAGAAGCCCAAGCCTCAGCTCCCAGCCCCCACCCGCCCTGGCGGGTGAGCAGACAAGCCTCTCAGGCTGGTTAGTGCTGGTCAGCAGCGATCCTCTGTGCGGGAATCTCTCCGCTTTGCCCTCTGCACCCCTGTTGCAGCGCTCTCCTCTGTGGCTCCGAAGCTCCCCACCTCCGGCCACCCCCCGACTCCACCAGTGAAGGGGCTTCCTAGTGTGTGGAAACTTTTCCTCCTTCACAGCTCCCTACCAGAGGTGCAGGTCCCATCTCTATTCTTTTGTCTCTGTTTTTTCTTTATTCTTTTGCCCTACCCAGGTACGTGGGGGGTTTCTTGCCTTTTGGGAGGTCTGAGGTCTTCTGCCAGCGTTCAGTAGGTGTTCTGTAGGAGTTGTTCCACATGTAGATGTATTTCTGATGTATTTGTGGGGAGGAAGGTGATCTCCACGTCTTACTCTTCCGCCCTCTTGAAGGTCTCCCCCCATTATAGTATTATTGACTGTATTCCCTATGCTCTACATTACATCCACATGACTTATTTTATATTTGGAAGTTTATACTTCTTAATTCCCTTCCCCTGTTTTGCACTTCCCCCCACAACCCCTGCCCTCTGGTAATCACCAGTTTGGTCTCTGTATCTATGAGTCCATTTCTGTTTTGCTTTGTTTGTTCATTTGTTTCCTTTTATAGATTCCACACTTAATTAAAATGCTATGGTATTTGTCTTTTTCTGTCTGACTTACTTCACTTAGCAGAATACTCTCTAGGTCCATCCATGTCACAAATAGTAAGATGTCATTCTTTTCATGGTTGAATAATAATCAGTTGTGTGTATATGTATGAGTGTGGTGTGTGTGTGTATAGATATATGTATTTTTCCACGTTAGAAAGATAGATTGTATCGATCTATTGATGGACACTTAGGTTGCTTTCCTAGTCTTAGCTATTGTAAATAATGCTGCAGTGAACGTTGGGGTGCATTTATCTTCTTGAATTAGTGTCTTCATTTTCTATCAGTGAATATCCAGAAGTGGGATTGCTGCATCATATGGTAGTTGTATTTTTAAGTTTTTGAGGAACCTCTATACTGTTTTCCATAGTGGTTGTACCAGTTTATATTCCAACCAACAGAGCACAAGTGTTCCCTTTTCTCTACATCCTCACCAACAGTTGTTATTCGTTATCTTTTTGATAATAGCCTTTCTATCACGTGTGAGGTGATAGCTCATTGTGGTTTTGATTTGCATATCTCTGATGAGTGATGACCATCTTTTCATGTGCCTGTTGGCTATCCGTATATCGTCTTTGGAAAAATGTCTAATCAGGTCCTCTACCCATTTTAAAATCTGAATTTCTTTTTATATTTAGTTGTATGAGTTCTTCATGTATTTTGGATATTAACCCCTCATCAGATATATCATTTGCAAATATTTTCTCCCATTCAGTAGGATGCCTTTTTGTTTTGTTGATGGTTTGTTTTCCTGTACAAAACCTTTTTAATTTGATGTAGTCTCATTTGCTTGCTTTTGCTTTTGCTGCTCTTGCCTGAGGAGACAGATCCAGAAAAATATTGCTAAGCTGATGGCAAAGAACATACTGCCTATATTTTCTTCTAAGTGTTTTATGGTTTCCCATCTTACGTCTAGGTCTTTAATAAGTTTTGAGTTAATTTTTGTGCATGGTGTGAGGGAGTAGTCCAGTTGATTCTTTTACATGTAGCTGTCCAGTTTTCCCAGCACCACTTGTTGAAGAGACAGTCTTTCTCCATTGTATATTCTTGCCTCCTTTTTCATAGATTAATTGACCGTAGGTGTGTGGGTTTATTTCTGAGTTCTCTGTCCTGTTGCATTGATCTATGTGTCTGTTTTTGTGCCAATGCCATACTGTTTTGAATACTAAGAGCTCTGTAGTATCGTCAGGGAGTGTGATACCTCCAGTTCTGTTCATCATGATTATTTCTTTATATAATCTTGATACTAATCCTGTGTTGATGGGTTTTTTTTGGTTACTCCATTGTATAGAAATTTCTACCTTTCAATGGCATCAGATTCAGCATGGTTTGTGCTTGTTTATTGTCTTATCTTGGACATTTTTTCCTATCCTGAAGTTATTTTTCAGTTCTCCAAATTTTCAAGTTTGCTTCTCATATTCATACCTTTAACTCACCTGAAATTTATTTTTGTGGTGTGGCATAGATTTTAACCTACTTTTGCACACAGACCATGAGTATCTTCCTACGTCAAAAGAGAGATCTACGTCATCATTTTAATGACTGCCTAATATTCTGTCATAATTCATTTAATTCATCTCCTCTTGTTTTATATTTGGATTATTCCAGATGTCCCCTTTATAAATAATGCTAAGGTGAACATTCTTCTAAAGTGAATAACTTTTGCGATCAGAAAAACAGAAAGCAAAAAATAGGGACAGCTTTAAAAATACCCAACAGCCTTCATAATGGGGTATTGCATAGTTGCATTCATTTATTAAGTACTATTTCTAGGTGCTAAATACATGGTGCTTACGGTAGACTGTTACTCACCATCTACTCCGGCTTCCTTATTGTGTGCTTTTCTTTTTCTTTTTTTTTTTTAATTTTATTTATTTATGGTTGTATTGGGTCTTCGTTTCTGTGTGAGGGCTTTCTCTAGTTGCAGCAAGTGGGGGCCAGTCTTCATCGCGGTGCGCGGGCCTCTCACTATCGCGGCCTCTCTTGTTGCAGAGCACAGGCTCCAGACGCGCAGGCTCAGTAATTGTGGCTCACGGGCCTAGTTGCTCCGCAGCATGTGGGATCTTCCCAGACCAGGGCTCGAACCCGTGTGCCCTGCATTGGCAGGCAGATTCTCAACCACTGTGCCACCAGGGAAGCCCTGTGTGCTTTTCTATATTGCCAAGTTTTGAAACTTAAAAATCCGTATCTCTGAGGCTCTCATAGCTAGGCTTCTCCTTGCATCCACCAAATAGATGCACTCACATGAGATTTAGAGGCAGAAATGAGGCAGTGGCCATACTGCTGTCTTATCTATTGCTTTTCTCAAGCCCTGCTGTGGAAAGAGTGGTCATTTCTGAGGCAGCCTTCTGGGGTGTCGTCAGTAGCTTTGTAGAAGCCTTCATTATGATGGTGGCTCTGCATCCTGTCTGGATTACATGTGTAGAAGTGTGTTTTATATCTCAGTGGTGCCAATGGTGGCCTCCTGATTCTCCGTTTTCCTGATTGTGGCAAAGGTTGTCTGAGGGGCTCAGCCCAGAACCTGCTCCTCTGTCACTTCCAGTGATCTTATATGTACAGAATCCCTTGTGTTACATAGCTTTCTGTTTAAAACGCTAGCGTTGTTTCTGTTTCCTGCAGCAGAATCCTGTCTCACACAATTGTCTGAAGAGGGAGATGGAATATAAGCAAATAATGTCCACACACTTTGCTAAGTGCTAATGCATTTATCTGCTGGGTGCTGTGGGATCACAGAGGAAGGACTATTTTTGCCCACAAGAGTCAGGAAAAATTTCACTTAGGAGGTGATTTTTGGCCAAGTCTTAAAGGGCAAAAATGGGCAGAGGGAACAGCCTGAGAATGTCCAGAGATATGTGATTCTGACACAAATAATTTGGTGTGGCTGAATCATAGAGTGTGTTGTATAACGATCACCCTGACAGTAGTTGTGTGTGGGACAGTGTAGGGGGCATAGAAATGTAGCCAGGGAGAACGACAAAGTTAAGAAAAGCAGAGGACAGGTGTGGATAAAAAGAAAACTGAATATGATGAATGAGAGGAAAGTCAAGGATTCTTAAGTTTTTGCCCTGGAAATCCCTCCCTCCCTCCCTCCCTCCTTCCCTTCCTTCCGACTGAAGCTCTCTGTGTTAGAGTACAAGCTCATTCCGGAGCATGTTAATTTCTCTTGTGTTCCCTATAACATCTAGCTGATGCCTCGCCCATGATATTGCTCCATAAATATTGGTAAAATGTTTGATCTCAGCTACTTGATTGTACCTTTAAGAGTAGTTAACAGAGTTAAGAAAATCAATGTGCTATTCTAAGTCACTGTTTGGAAAAGATTTAAACCCTTGCAGTGGAGTACTGAACAGTTGGTTTGAGTTTATTCCTTTTTAATTTTTGGCCACACCTCACGGCATGTGGGACCTTAGTTCCCCGACCAGGCATGTGTGGGACCTTAGTTCACCGCCCAGGGATTGAACCCGCACCCCCTGCGTTGGAAGGCGGAGTCTTAACCACTGGACAGCCAGGGAAGGCCTCTGAGTTTTTTCTTTATCTTACAACAGCCAAAGCTCTTTCCTGTTTCTTCCTGAGTTGATGAGAGAAAGCATTACCTTATATCTCTAGATTTCCCTCGCAGGTAAAATGGTCTATGCCCTTCCCTAAAACCTTTTTGAAAACCCTCACTTCTGCAGCAGAAAATCTAGTTCTTCTTTGTCTTTAACAATCACAACGGTCTCTAATGATACTAATATACTAACATCAGTACTATTAACAGTAATAATGAAAAAAAAAAAAGGCCGGGAAGTAACACGGTCCCTTTACTTCAGATCACTTCCAAGCCCTGTTTTTGACGTCTCAGTAGTCAGAGCTGGGACTTCTTTGGAGTTAAACCTACTTGTAACATTTTTTTTTTCCTAGGGGTAGAATAAGACAAACTTTTTTGTTCCTTTTTCTTAATAAATATGAAGGGACTTGACAGTTAATTAGAATGTTTGTTTTATTTCAGCGATGCCTTAGGTTACGATCAGAAAGGCCTTTTTAAAAGAGAGAACCAAAATATAGAACACATTTTGAACAGACAATTAAAAGAATTACCAGCTTTTTCACACAGTGCTATTGGAGTTCAAAGGTGGAAGAGATCACTAGCTGGGAGAAATCAGTGAAAACTCAAATATTCAGCAAATATTGGGCTATGCTTTGAAGGAGGGATTGGTTTTCGGTAGGGGAAGGGGAGGAAAACTACCTAGATAGGGTAATATCAAGGAAAAGGATGTGGAAATGGGAATGAGGGAAAGAATTCAAAGGACAGAGAATAGACTATTCCAACTCAATAATTGGGAGACTAAAAACCTGAATATGTTGGTGTGGCAAATTATTTTGCTTGGGACTTTTTTTTGCATGTTCCTTAGTGTTTTGGGCATGCCAGGCTAGCAGGAGAAGATTGGCACCATTGTCTGAGTGTTGGTCATCATTTGAACCGCACTGTGGATCTGTGTACCCAGTTGTTGAACTGTTATAATGTCAGAGTGGCAGGGCCCTCAGAGACCTTTAATCCAACTCCCTCACTTTACAGATCCGGAAACGGGCGTCTAGAAAGCAAGGACTTGTTCTAGCTCACACAGTGAGTCAGGCATTTGAATCCAAGTATATCATTGAAAGTTAATGGTGAAATTAACCTGCCAAATGCTCAGACGAGGAACGTGTCAACCGGTTGACTGCCTTATTGTACTTCCTTTCTCGTAAAAATCCCCTGCATCTGGAAAGGCGTTCCTTTCCTCTAGTTGGGTCAGAGCTGTTCTGCTGCCTCTCTGTATACTTCTGAGGGATAAGGTGAGCACGTTTGTTGGCTGGGCTAGCATTTCCCTCTCACTCTCTCATGTAGATTACAGACTTTCTTTGTTGAGTGAGGAAAGGAAGCAGTCACTTAGCAGCTTCGACAGGCTGAAAGCGGCCTTTATCATTAGAAATCAGCTCCTTTAATTCGGAAAAGCAGTGGTTAGATTTTGAGTTGCAGTTTCACACAGTAAGGTGGTGTTTTGTTCTGTTACCTGCACCTGGAGGAGAATGGAAACAATTTCAAAAGTGAAGCAGTTTCAAAAGCGAAGCAGTGAAAGACCTTGGAGATTGGAGTCTACGGTTCCCAGGATAAGATTTCCTTAAGGCCTTTTGCCCAGAACATCGTCCTTTCCACTTGAAACCGTGGAACAAGATAACTCTCACTGATAGCAAAAACCAGGCAAACCTTGACACTGGTGTTTCAAGAGAGGGCATTGAGGCAGATGAGTTACCACCGTTCTGTGAATCTCAGGTGGTGAACTGCAACGGAGTGATACCACCAATGAAGCCACTGACCCAGTGACCACAGGGGAGATTCTTAAGATACGTACAAAGTCTGAAGCCTAACCTTAGGACAGATGGCCAGTGAGAAAATTGAGCCCTTGAGACCCTCATGCATAGATGAACACAAGAAGCAAGGTCCTACGGGAATCAGATGCTCCTAGTGCTACTAATACAGCGCTCCAAGTGCAAAGGATGACGGGGAGCCTGGATTGTTCTGATGAGACTGGAGGATGGGTTTCCACTCAGTGGAGTAAGGGCTGTATATAAATGTGCAAATGCAGAATGGTAGAGTTAGCTGACAGCTAAGAGAAACAGTAGTACAAAAACCAAAAACAGCCTCAGTTGATGTAGTAAGTCTTGGACATTAGAAAGGAGGCTTAGTAAATACAAAAGCTTTCCTAAAGATAGCATTTATTTCAGCATTGTTACCACTGCAGAAAGTCAAGCAGTTTGGAGCCTCCGGAATGAAAGCCACATTCTTTAGTGGGGGTGGTAGACATAGTGGCTAAGATTCTAGACTTTGGTTTCATCTTGATATCAGGACTTCCAACCTTGTCTCTGCCACTTCCTACCTCTGTATCCTTGGACAAGTTACTTCACTTCTCTGATCTTCACTTTCCTCTTCAGTGAAATAGAGGTAATAATAGGATATATCTTTGGGGCTGTTGTGGAGATTTAATTGTGATCGTACATAGGAAATATTTAGCATGGTGTCTGGCATAGAGAAAAATAAAAATATTAAATTGCTCTTCTATTTCTCTTCCTCATCTTTACTGATATCGACCTAGTTATTATTTATTTTTTTGGCCATGCCATGTGGCAGGTGGGATCTTAGCTCCCTGAGCTCTTATTTGGTATAACTCTAATGCTACAGAAAAGTTGTAAGAATGGTCCTGAGAGTTTCTCTATACCCTTCACCTAGCTTCCCCAATGTACGTTACTATGTACATTTGTCAAAACATTGGTTCAGTACTATTAACTAAACTTCACACTTGGATTTGCCCTAGTGTTTCCACTAATGTCCTTTTTCCATTTCAGATCCATTCCAGGATACTGTTTCACATTGAGTTGTCACGCTCCTTAGTCTCCTTTGATAATTTCTTAGATTTTCTGTGTTTTTCATGACCTTGACGTTTTTGAAGAGTACTGGTCAGGTATTTGTAGACTGTCCCTCAGTTTTATATGAAAATTGGAACTAAGACTTTTTCTTTAGATACTACTCTTCTGTTAGTGAAAAGGGACTGGCGATTAAATGAAAACTACACTTATGATACATTCTGTAATTAGCTCTAGTAATTAGACTATGTTTTATCCTTATATCAACAATTTTTAGCATGATGCCTAGTATGCGATAGGCATGCATATATTTTTTGAATGAAGAAATCAATGTTTCTGATTTAATTGTTTATGATACTATTTGTATTTTGACTCATTTCTGTGTTGATGCAGTTTTAGTTTTGTAACAAAATGATATCCCAGTTTAAGAGCCCCCCTCAAGCTTTATAAATAAGAAGGACCTAGGTCGATTTAACGAACTCTCTCCCCGCTGTCTTGTCTGAGTCTGAGAGGTGAGACACACACACATTTGTTCCCCAATAGGGATGATCACTGATTTCTGTATTGGTCACTATGATTTACACCTGTATGAAGGTTTATCTTTAAAATGTTCGAAGAAGAGACTCCCTGGCAGTCCAGTGGCTAAGACTTCATGCTCCCAACGCAGGAGGCATGGGTTCAATCCCTGGTCGGGGAGCTGGGGAACTAAGATCCTGCATGCTGCACGGCGCAGCCAAAAAAAAAAAAAAAAAAGTTGGAAGAAACTGAATGGAAAATGGGATTACAAAACTATGAGTGCTTCCATAGAAACTCAGAAAATAGCATGTGAATGATTGTATAGGGTATCTGTGCATATGTGTGCACATACACGTGTATGTCTCTCTGGGGGTTAGTATGTTTATGGAAAATGACTGAAAGGATACATATTCAACTGTTAACAGTGCTACCTTTGCTACCTCTGTTGGTAAGGGTGAGTTTGGGAGAAGAGTGCGAAAAATTGGGGACCAAACTTTTACCTTTTACCTTTTACTTCCCCCTCATGATAAAAAATAAATGAAGAAAAACATTCTGAAAGAATTCACCATGTGATCCCTTTAACTAATAATAACTAAAAAAAAAAAAAGAAAGAAAATAGACAGTTTTGAGATCTTAGGGAATAACAGTTTAGGGTGACTGATGTTTAGACAGCTGTTGGAGGGCTCTGGCAGGTGGCTGAATTTAAATATGCACAGTACATGCAAATGTCTACCTGTTGGGACTGAATTGCTCAGAGAGCTATGTAGGTGCAAGGGGGGGATATCAACAAACAGTCCAAACTACTTCCTGTTTCCATGTCATAAATTTGTAAACACGGAGATGATAACAGATAGTTGAGAACCCCCCTCCCCCCTCACCTCCATAGCTTAGACTTTCTCTCAGAACTGTGTCTACACAATCCCACATATGGCCAATGGAGGCCGCAGCTGGAACATCTTTTGTGACGGCATTAGAACCCATTTACTGGCTATGTACATAGACTGTATATGGAGAGAAGCAAAAGGAATTTGGTTTTTATTGCATTCCATTAGTGGCGCTGACGTGCGGTGTATAGTCAAAAGCAGCACAGAATTATTATGAGAACTGACGCCAAAGGCAATGGATTTGGAACAATTAGTTCTACTTCAGGGTAATTGCTGCCTTCCCCACTTGCTTTCTCTTCCGTGTCTGCCTTATTCCCTCCATGCCATTGTTCGACATTTCCTACACAGAAGGCAATTAATAATGGAAGTCGTGGGTAATACAAAGAGCTCGATAAATGATGGGCTAGTGGTTTATTTAATCTAGTTCTATTTTTTGATTCCCAAACAGCCGTAACGGGAAGAAACGAGGCAAATGATTTACAAATCTGATGAGTTCACAAATTCATTGATTCATCAAACGTTTACTGGGTGCCTGTTAGGTCCCAGACACTGCGTTAGATGTGACAGGAAAAACTAATGGGAACATTGGCTCTGTTTGCTATGCGCTCAGAGATGAAGTAATCCTCGGCTCCGTAACTCTGGGTGATAACAAGAAAATGGAAATCGAAATCTTTCACATTAATTGAGCTTTCTGAACAAATGATAATTTGATTTTGAGAAATAAATGTTAAGACACGTATTGCTTTTAAAAACTAAACGTATTAGGATCGTGTGGTCCGATTCGCTTAAATAAAATTTTATACAACTGATGCAGAAATTCAAAATCTCAATGCAGACAGAGATTTCATCCAGCCTGTCTTTCTACTCCAGAGCTGGCCTGTCTGAATACCTACAGTGACACTTCATTCCGGGCACTTACTTTTTAAAGAAACTGCTTATAGCTGCATGGTGCTTGAGGTTTTAGGGCCTCCAACTGTTGACTTTCTGTAATATTACTAAGCATTTGGAGAGAAACACAAGCTCTCTCCTTGTACACCGGAGTGGGAATCCATCTAGGTCTGAGATAATTTTCACCTGGCTCTTTGAATAGTATTGTGATTATTAAGTAAGACTACATACAAAAAAAAAAAAAAAACCCTTTAAAGATCTTTAAAGCACAATAAAATGTAAGGTACGTTAACCCCCCTGCACGTTCACACTTTCATCTGGTAGCCTCACTTTTCTAGAATATTCAGCCTTGAACCACGGAGTTAGCAAAAAAGAATTGTGAAGGCCAGGACTTGCTGTTATGAATCCCATGTATAAAAACCATGCAATTAACTTGAGAGGGTCAGTGTACCACAGTGAGCCTTGTTAATACATACTTCTTAATAAGCATGGTTATCTGGTGGACATGCAGCAGTTTGGGGAAGGCAGGTAGGGAAAGAAGACTATTAGAGGCAGGTTGGGTGAGAGCAGAAGAAGAGACAGTTGACAGGCTTTTAGTAAGGAGGAGACAGAGAAACATGGAGAGAGACCGAGAGCCATATTACAGCGCGGCACAATAACTGTAGTCCATAACAACGGCCTTAAGTCATGGAAGAAAAGTTAAATTATGTTCTGTGTCCTTTGAGATATCAAGGATGTGGATAGTACTGGTTCCTGCCAATGTAGTTCAAATTTCGGAGCTTGAGATGCAAACTTCAGTTATCTGAGAGCATACTAACGTTGAAGCATTTCATTTTCCTGACAGTCAGAAAATGAAGCATTGCTACGGGAATATAATTATGAATTGCTCTTAGAGATAACGGATCCCATCCGTTGCTTACAAATGAAATAAAATGATTCCTGGCCCTGATTTTGGTATACCCCACCATATTTCCCGTTATGTCCAGAGGTGTAAGAGATATTATGAAGCTCAGACCAATAGGCAATAAGCAACCATGAGCATTGCTTGTTTGCCATGGCATGCCCTGCATCTAACACAGTCCCTGGCAGTCAAAATTTTGCCTAAGTGTGTATAGATATATAATGTAAATGTAAATATCTCATAGGAAAAAAGGGCAAGTTGTAAAATCAACGATTTCAGTATGTCGTACCTTTTTAACGTTGAGTATAGAGTCAGCTATTGCTGTATTCCTAACAATAACAGAGTATTTGTGGCATGCAACAGTAAGCAGTAATTTTGCTCACATGTCTATGGGTTGGTTTGAGGTCAGGTGACCTAGGCTGGGCTTAGCTGGGTGGCCCTTAGCTGCAGATTGGGTCTGAGTCTTTTCTGTGTGTCTTGGGCTAGCTGATTAACCGGGGATGCTTTTTCCTGGTGGTGGTGGAGATGCAAGGGAGCAAGCAGAAGCATGAGAACCATGAGGTGCCTCTTAAGACTTAGGCTTGAAACTGAAACTGTCTCTTCTACCCTTATTCCACTGGACAAAGTGAGTCACATGGTCAAGCCCAACGTGCACTGCCTGTAGCAGAAGGAACTGTAAAGTCACATGGCAAAGGAATGGGTCTAGGCAGGAGTGATGAATTGGGGTCTATGTCAACAAGACTTGAGGTCAGGTACCTGTGATTACTCTTATGGGACAATAATTGGATCTTTTTTGCTTTCAGCAGTAACCGCACGATAAGATATGGGGCAGGCCCCCAAAACCAACTGTTGATATAGAATTGAAAAATTTCCTCCCAATTCTCGATCTTCTAACTTTTTTTTTTTCTTTGCGGTACGCGGGCCTCTCACTATTGTGGCCTCTCCCGTTGCAGAGCACAGGCTCCGGACGCACAGGCTCAGCGGCCATGGCTCACGGGCCCAGCCGCTCCGCGGCATGTGGGATCTTCCCGGACCGGGGCACGAACCCGTGTCCCCTGCATCGGCAGGCGGACTCTCAACCACTGCACCACCAGGGAAGCCCCAATCTTATAAATTTTTTGACAAAGATTCTAGTAATAGATGACCAAGAATGAGGCATCTGCAGCTACGATTTCTCTGTGCCTGATGAATAGCCATAGCAAAATATTATTGTACCCAGGAAAACCAATGACGTTGAACAGATTGCTATTCAGCCTGTGATGATGTCTAATTTAACTTTAATGTTCAATAGGGGGTTAATGTGCTCTAGTCAATGGAAATTAGAACACTAGAAAACACCTCTTTGATGGGTGGAAGTGTGTTGGATTGCATGACTGTATCTTTCCTGCTTGACAGCTCCTCATGCTAAGAATAAATCATTATCCTCCTGTTGAACATGTATCATCTGAGATATCACCTGGCACCGGTAGGTGCCTTAGCCTGAATTGGCACTTGGAGGGTCGTCACAGTGTTTGCTAACAATTATTGCATAGTTGAATTCCCACAAGTCTCATTAAAAATACCTGAAAACATGTATAGTGATTTTATTAGCACTCCCACCTCAAAATTAATTATTTCTGTCCTTTGGCTTCCTTTTAGAAGATTCAACTGGCACTGTATATTCAAGCTGAATATAGTGTTAAGATCACCAGAAATGATAGCCCTCCTGGGCTCTAGGTATATCCAGGGTAGGGGTTCTTAGCACGGGGTCCACGGATGAGTGTCGTGGATTGTGAAACAACTGATCGTTTGCAGATTATGAATATGTCGTATACATGTAGGAACTTCTTTCTCCGAAGAACATCTATAGCTTTCATCAAGAGTCTTTTAAAACTCCAAGACTCCCACACACTAACAAAAGTCTGTACTTGTCTAGTAGAGTTTGTGTTTGGTTTTCTGTAGGCCCATTTTAAAGAAGTGATCACCAAATCGTAGTGTGTCCACAGGATGGTGATGTGGGTGGTTAAAAGAGTCTGAAAACCATGCAACTTATTAGAGTGGTGGGTGTAATGGCAAATGTTCAGTGTGGAGGAGAGAAGGCTGATTGACAGATGACGTTAGCCGTGCTTCAATATTCAAAGGGCAGTGACACGGAGAAGGACTTGCCTTGTTATCTTTCTAGAATTGGAAGAGGGGAGATGTGAGGCACCAGATTTCAGTGCAACCTAAAAGTGAACTTTGCCGTAATCTTAACTTTTCAGGAGCATAATGGGTAGCTTATTATTTACTTCGCAAGTGAATAATTTACTAAAACTTCGCAAGTTTTCTACGTGTAAAGCTAAAATAACTGGGTGTTAGAATGTTCCTGTTGTCCTAGGCCTGTTAGTGCTATCCTATCCAAAGTGCTTCAGTTACTTGTCTGGGGCTTTCCTTTTCCTTTTTGAAAAATGGCATAATGAATGCATTCACTTTAAGTGTGGAGGGTGTGTATATAGATGTGAAGCCTGATTCTTTTTTATCCATGAAATCATAAGATTTAAATACTAGAAGCAATTTAAAGCTGATCCAGTTCCCCATTTTACAGATGGTGAACCTCAGGTGTCTAGTAGAGTTTGGTCTACATTCAAGGTTACACAGTGAGTAGTTGAATAAGGACTTGGCCACTGCTCTGAGTGCCTTTTCTAGACCTCTTTTTGCCGTCTATGTGATAAAAGCCAGAAATAATTAGGACACAGAACAGTCTGGACTAGAAAAGGAATTAATATCATTCTTTTCATTAACTGCTTCAACCTCTTTCTTCTTGGAAATCAGGTCTTTTACCTCCTACCTTTTAATACAGTTGTGCTCTTCTCTTTTATAATATTGTATATTTGCTGGGAATTTATATGTGGCGATTTGCAGCTCTAAGCATGTGCAAATGCAAAATTAGAATTGACATAGGGGAGGTATCCTGCCGATATCTAAATGTTGCAGACCTTGAACTGTATACTTTGAGGACGTGTTAATCTTCAAAGTTTACAACTTAAGGGACTTGACATGGAGCTTTGACGTATAAACTCAAAATCTGATCTTGACAACTGACGATGTGTTGACTCTGGGTTTTAGGTAAAGCGTACTTGGGAGCCCCTGTATGTATCTAATGGATCTATCTGAAAGGTACTAAAATTAAAGTCATAACTCCTGAAAAGCTTATTTGTGGATTAAATGAGGGCTCCAACTTTACCCACTTAACAGTGCTTAACCTGCAAGCTTTCAGAAGAACAGTATAATTTTGTTCAACTCTTTGCTGGTTTCCAAATGGCCTTACCATTACTGAGATCACTTGAAAATATCTGTTAAGAAAACATGAAAACAAAACTCAAGGCACCATGTAATAGGGGTCTTATGGCTTAAAAATATTCTAGGGAGATATTTTATCTTTATACTAGTGAGAATGGAGTTAGGAAGTGAGGGTGAGGGATCGGAGGGCTCAAAATAGGGCAACGTTAATGGTCATAGAGTATTGAAAAGGCAAAGGGTCTGGGAGATATTTAGATAGGAAGGCTTGACAGTGTTGAGTGATCATCGATTAAAGGGAATCAGAGAAGGAAGAATCTAATTTAAAGCCGAGGTTTTCAGCTGGTAGATGATGGTGTTCTTATGCGATATTATTAATTATTCCCCATACTTCCAATGGCATGAAGCACAAAGGCGTCACTTTTGCAGCAACGTGTATCAGGACCAAAAGCAGGAGGTAGAACCTCATGGGTGGGAGTGGGGAAGTTCAGAGCACGTGAACGGAGGAAGACCGCACAACTAGTTAGAAATACTTTGTCCTCTCAGTCATTCTGCCACCTCTCTGGGGGTCTACTTTGCTGGTCCCAGCTCCTCGCCCCTCTTTTGCAAATACCTAGACATCTGCCCCACTGCCCCATTCTAAGGGTGGCTGCTGACATCTGTGTCAGGACCCCAGCGGGCCTCACCACTCGCTTGGGGAGTTAGATTCCTCTTAGATGGAACTCCACTCCATCTCTGCCTTGGTCAGAGAGAGAGGCTGACTTCTGAGAGCCTGTTCAGAATATCAGCCCTAAGGAAAACTGACATCATCCCAGGTATTTCCTAAAATACAACCCAAGTCCTCTTTGAGGGGACCTTCAGGCAGAACGAGCTTGGCAGCTTGCTAAGGTCATGTTTTCTGCTCCTTCCTTCTGTAACACCTAAGTCAGTGGAGGAAGACATAGTGTGCCAGTAGCAGGGGGAGAGGTGGCATCTCCACCTGACCTCTTGTTTGAAGCCCTCCTCTTTGCAGAGCACATCGCATCATGCTCTCTATGTCGGTGCTGCTTTAATTTTGACAGGCAGCCATCATGTATGGAACCAGGGTTAGGAGCAAGGTAAAGCCTCGCCCTTTCTTTCCTGTTCAAGAAAGCACATTAGAATGAAAGTGAGTGACATTCTTGTGATTATAGAGACAAATTTTGAATCTTCTCTAATTTATATTCAAACTAAAATTGCTCCCACACTCTGGTAATTTATTATTAATAACAAATGATCTCATCTGATGCTGCCCACCTTTAGAGTGCCTTTGATGCTCTAAAGTTGTGAAATTCCACTTATCAGGGATCTTAGTTCCTAAGTTTTGGGGTCAGATTCTTTCTTTCAGGCTCCTGAACTCCATCTTCAACTGCAGTCACGACCCCCACCCCACTTGTCTTTTCTCAGAGGAAGAAGGTTATAAGTGTAGTTTGTACATGCTTTTGATTTCGTGGCCTGTATGTTACACAATATTAGGCAGTTACATTATCTGACAAATCGTGTGACACAGTTTACAGCTGCTCTAGGAGTCCATAGAAGTGAGAGATTAACGTGGGCTGAGTTTTTGATGATTCTGTTCCTTGAGTCAGGGACGCTTTCTCCTTGAAACCACACAGCAACCTTGTGAAGTTGGTTCTTACTGTGCCCATTTCACGGAAGAGGAGACTGAGGCTCATCAAGGTTCACAAACTTTCCAGTGATCACGAGATGGTAAATATTGGATTAGAACTGAGTCTCGAGTCTTTCTGACTCCAAAGCCGGGGTAAAATATTTTTTGACTCTGGGGTCCTATTTGCCTGATGGGGGTGGGGAGGGAGGGGAGGGCAGTAAGGTTTGAGATGGGCCTTGAAAAACCGACAGTAGTGTTTCTATAAGAGGAGGGAGGCAATAGGGGATTTCCAAATGTGAAAGGAAAATAAGCAAGGCACAGAGATGGGAATGACAATGACTCTGCTGGTTAGTGATGAGACCAACCTGATTCTTGGTTTTCACAGAGAGTCTGGGTTAAGGACAGGAATAAAAGGTTGGAAAAAGAGGGCTGTTGGTCCTTGAAAAGTAAGCCATGTAGTTGAAATTTGATGCCAGAAACCACAGTGCATCTTTTGTTGACTGATTTAAGAGGTGGGTCAGGGTACTGTGAAGAAAATTAAAAGTCTGTATTGGGTTAAATAAATTACACGATCATTAGGTTATTCTACACACTTAAATGGAAAGAAAGTTGATACATGACCCTTTAGGGATTCTGGGGGGTTTGAGTGGGGGAAGGATCAGATCACTTTAGGAGATTTTTGTGGTATGAATAGCAACTACATTGAACGGAGATTTTCCCTGAGAAAGGCTGATCTATTTTTGAGAAAATACGTCTCTAATTTTGTTCCGTTATTGGATTTGAATCAAGAGAAACCATTGAGTCAACCCCTTCTAATCTATCATTCTCTGGCAGGGCGATTTGTTTACAGCTAGGTTTTGAACTGGAGAGAGTATAGACAGCTGTGGTTATCAAACTTGAGTGGACATCACAATCATCTGGAGGTTTCTTAAAGCACAGCCCATGCCGTGGGTTTGGAGTGGGTCCCGAGAATTGGCATTTCTAGCAAGTTCCCAGGTGATGTCGATGCTGCTATTCCCTGGACGATATTTTGAGAATCACTATCTTAGGCTGATTTCTCAAAGGACCAGGATCTTAGAATCAATTTGGGGAAACAAACAAGTAAACCCTTCGCTGGTATAAGGGAGAAGTGAGTGGGTGCTTTGACAGAAATGCCTTATGTTCAGTAAGTTGATAGGTAGGGACTGGTAACAGGGAGATCACATCATGCATTCTTATGGAAAGCAGTTCGGTAAAATGGAAAGAATACAAAAGGCTTTGGTGTCGGACCATCTGGATTCCCATCCCAGCTTTGCTTTTTACTACATGTATGGTTTCGTAAGTTATTTAATATCGATATCTCCGAGTTTCAGTGTCCTAACCTCTAAAACAGATTTAATAATATACAGTTATGTTAGAATTGCTGGGGAGGATGAAATGCAACAATCCAGGTTAAACTTGGATGTCTGCTTTGATTTGATATGTGACAAATGTGCACTTTTTTGAAGAAAATGGTAAGTATTTTTTTTTTTTGCAGGTGTAAAAAGAATTGGATGGCTTCACTCGTGCTTTACCTCCTTAAGTGTGAGTATTTATTAGTTGCCCGGAAAGTTGCTCCTTTGTATCACTTTGATACCTCTGTAATGTCACAGCAGAGTAAGACAGTTTTCCAGTCAGTGTCTATGACTATGAAATGAGTATTTCTGAATTTCTGCTTCGGGTTGGACTCCTTCAGATTGGAATAATTTTGAAGTACAAGAAAGGTCGCTGTCATCAAGTGTCAAAGGAGTAGCTCTTTATTTTCTGTCATTCCTGCCCTTTTTAAGAATAAATTGAAGGAGGTAAATGTTCCTGTGAGCCAGCAAAGGCCTAAGTATTTGAGGTATAAGATTAGCTCTTGTTCAAGGTCAAGCACCTAGGGAAAGTGATTACTGTTGGATGGTCTGATAAGCTATAAACTACCATAGGTGTTGGTCTGGACTCAGCCATCCCCACAGTAAGAGCTTGAGTCATGGTCTCTGGGTGGATTGATACGATCTTTGATCTGTCTTTGGGTAGTAGCTGTCTGCTGGTATACTTCTACTTCAGTAATTACCTTGGCAAATCAGTGTTCTTCCATGAACCCCTAAAATCTGGTAACTCAAAGTGTAGTCTGTGGACCAGCAATCTGGGAGCATGTTAGAAATGCAGAATCTCAGGCTCCACTCCAGACCTACCGAGTCAGACTCTTCATCGAACACGATCCCCAGGCAATTCCTAGGCTTGAGAAGTACTTCTCAAGGTGACGTCTGAGGTCCTTTGAGGTCTACTATTTAGGATTCTAAGGAAACTTGTAAATATTTTCACTGTTACTGTTCTCTCTGACATAATCACTTGAGCTGATCTTTCTGTGTCTCCATGTTACTCTTCTCCCCCTCGCCACCTAACACTGATCTCTTTTTCAATAAGCAGCTCAAGTGTCACTTCCCTTGTAAACCTCTTTTGTCCCCTTGATCCCCATAACATTTCATTTGTTCTTCTGAAATAGTAGGTTATCACATGGCGTTCTACTAGACCAGTGATTTGCCAACGTGGCTGTGAATTCAAATTGGCTGTGCAGCTTTTAAACAAACACGGATGCCCAATCCAGGCCCATTGAACTACAACCTTTGGGGAGTGGGGAAGGTATGGCCTAAGCAGAAACATTTAAAAAAATTCCCTGGGTGAATTTGATATGAATTTCTGATGAAAACCACTATGAGAGAAAATGAGCTCTCTGGGTGCCAGGATTCTTTGTTTTTCCCAGTCTCTTGTCTAAATAAATATTTATTGTATTGAAGGATGAATGGTTTACTTGTTTATCTTTTGCAATAGATAAAGCTCTTCAGTGGCAGGTTCTCGTCTTTGTATCTGGGATCTTTCAGAAGGCCTGGGGTCTTTCTGAAGGCTTTGGAGTCAGGGGAAAAAAACCCAAAACCTGAGTTTAAATCTTACCTCTGTCATTTTGTGGCTATGTGACCCTAGCAAGTTACATGATCATTCACTCAGTTCATTTGATTCGTGATTTTTGATATTTGTTGACTGCCTACTATGCCCCACGTACGATCCTAGATGCTTGGTATACAATGGCAAACAAGGTAGGTATCTTCCTATTTTCTTGGAGTATACGTTGTAGTGGAAGAACGTTTGAGATCAGAGAGCAGACCAATGTTCCTGGAGCTCAGTGAGCAGGGAGGAATTAGGGCTAGGTTGTGTTGGGAAAAGAGGAATGCTGAGAAGTTGCTTTGATCTCGTCACCCTCCTCTGTGAGAAACAAGGTATGCAATTATTTTCAGTTGGGCTAGTGCCTAAGAATCCATAAGTCGTACCAAGGAAAGCTGGGTTGAAGCTTATGGTATAGCCTACAGAGGACCTCTACGTCTCAGTAAACTCAAATCTAATTCTGGGCATCTCATGGCCTCTGGTCAGCCATGATAAAGGAATTTGTGATGATGCTTCATGGAAGGAAAGGCCGAAGAAATCACTGTGACTGGCTTTGAGGTGATCTTGGCTGGCTTTCCATTTCCAAGGAGTGTCACAATATGCATGTGACCTTTTTATCCAAAGGTACCCCACCTACGAGAAATGTCCCTCACAGTGTCATGATATTGACCAATCAAATTAGCAATTCTTTCGGACTGTGGGACAGAGTTAGAAAAGAAGCCAAAGCTGCCTTCCCCTGCATTACTTAACTTACCTGAACCTCAGTTTCCTTATCTTTAAGATAAGGAGTCTTCGAGCCACCATATCAAATAATTAGTGTGAGCATCAAATAAGATAGTGCGTGTATAGCCATTCGTAGCGCCTGTCACCAAATTAGCTATTCTTATTCTCAGATCATTTGGGTTGAATTTAGACTCTGAAAACAAGTTGCACCATCATCATGCAGTGGTCAGTTTGTTCTTTCATCCCTGCCAACTGGTATTACCACCTGCTGGGTGGCCACGTCTCAGAGCTCAGATACATTTGAAAAATGGACTGAAGTCAAAAGTGAGGATAAGTGGACACAGTTCACTGTCCCGGGTCTATGGTGAACTTTTATCTGGAAAAGGGGATGGAGGGGGAGAGCAACTTTCTTTCCCTTTTCTTCTTTTCCACCCACCTGAAGCTTTGACAGTCAGCCTGTGGCTTATAAATTTGGCCCCAGAGAGAGGGGTGAAGAGGGCCACTGGTACTGACGTATCTCTTGTAAGTGCAAGCAACCAAAGAAGATTCTAGAGATGCAATGAAAGAATCAAATCAGAGAGGAAAAAGCAGTTACCAAGAAATCATGCTGAACTTGGTAGAAAAGACAAAATACGCTCGATGAGTGTGTGTGTGAGTGGTGTGTAGGTGTGAATGAGTGTGAGTGGGTGTGAGCCAGTGTGAGAGCATATAGTGTTTTTGCATATGGTATCCATCCATCATGTTCATGTGGTGTGAGTGTGCAGTTGTGAGAGTCTGGAATGTGTGTGTGTGTGCGCGTGCACACACACCAGTCTGGGTGGGTGGGTGGGTGTGTAAATGTAAGTGATACAGGTCTTTGGTATTTGTGTGTGTGTGTGTGTGTGTGTGTGTGTGTGTTATGAATGGTGTGAAAAGAGGGAAGAGAGGGAAGAGACATGGGAACATATGTATATGTATAACTGATTCACTTTGTTATAAAGCAGAAACTAACACACCATTGTAAAGCAATTATACCCCAATTAAGATGTTAAAAACAAAACAACAACAAAAAAACCTTTAAATAAAAAAAGAAAAGAAATAAAAAAAAAAAAGAGGGAAGAGACAGAGAGGATCTGAAGCATCTTTTCTTCTTCCAATCCAGGAGTCTCTTCCTTATTTGCCGTCTGAACCAGGTTGTGGTGGGGGGTGGGACGTTCTTGAATCAGCCTCTTTGTTGGGTGACATATATTCTTTTGCCAAGTAGAAGTCATTTTTGTTGAACTATAAATTGGGTCATTCATTAGTATGGAAATAAGGTTTTTTAGGACCAAGAACAGCTTATGTATAAATACTCTCTTACTTCAGCTCTGAACAAAGAAACAATTGTGGCTTAAATGCAGTCAGAGTCACTGCTAGTATATGCCAGAATGGTTGATGATCTGTCCTCAGCAGACTTTGCTGTTGGTGCCCATTGCATTGAGGAGTGTAGGACTTTACCAGTTGATGCTAAAAAAGGCATGAAATGAATACACACAGTCTACGTAGGGGGGTTGGCGGCAGTAGAGCTCTTTTGCCCTCTTTGGCTTGTACCTTTCTTGCCTGCAGGTGAAGTAGCTGTGCACGTTGACAGGGACAGGTACCTAGGAGTCGAGGTGAGGTGTAATTAATTCTGGACACGAAGCACACATAGCAGTGGCTCCAAATACGATTCTTGTTTTGTTTGTAGACGTTTTCTTTTGAAAATCATTGAAGTACCCTGGAGTTCTTTCGAATGGAGCCCACTGTTAGATGATTTGGGTTGACCGCAGGCTAATAAGAAGAATCCAGGAAAATTCAGCTTTTATTGTCACCAAGAATTTATCAAGTAAATATACAGCCTGCCCATATGACTCAGGAAGAGACTCTTCCTTTAGTTGGAAAAAGAAAACTGGAACAGGCCAGGATACACTATTACTGTATCAAGCAATGACTTTGTTGATAAACCAAGCCACCTCTCTGAAATTAATCCCCTGGAGAAAGAGAACCAAAATCCGAAATATGATTTTACTGGTAGCCAAAGTTTATGACTCTTTAATTTCTACACTCTACAAGAATTTCATGAAACAGGTAGAAAAGTAAAACATTCATATTTGGTGTAGATTTATTTTTTTCCAGCTAGATGTTAGTAGTAAGGATATAAGCTTACTGTATTTTACTGAATCCCATTAAACCATTTCTGTCTGGATTTAATGGAGGAAACTTCAAATGGGAAAATTCCAGGTCTTATAAAGAAGAAGAAAGAAACAAGATAAGATCAGAATACCGAGCTTGTCACCAAAATTTCTTGTCAATGCTGCAATTAGTATTAAAAAATTAGGTATGTGTAGTCTAGAACCTCGACATCCTGGCCAGTTCCCGAATTCAAACTATTTCCGTGAAGAGCCTGCTTGCTTAGAGCTTGGCACTGTGGGAGGCCAGTGCTGTTTGCTAATGTGGGCGTGGGTGTGGGCGTGAGTGCGCATGCACATGTGGAATGTGTGGGAGAATGTGTGTTTTTAGAAGTCTCCAGCCCCAATATTACACATAGTTTTGGCACCAGCATGCCCTATTCTGTATCAGAGCCAAGGTATCCAAAGCCAGTATTATGAGTAGATATAACCGTCTGTGATGTGCAAATGAGAGGATGTCTCTGCCTACTAGACGTCTCCAGAGTTTAGTTCAGTTCCTAAGGAGGCGTGCACTTGAACTGAGTCATCTTACTATTTCCTTGGGGGGAGGAGGTAACATATAGAGAGAGATTGCCCTCTAGAGACAAGGGCTCCAAGGGTCAGACACAGATGAGGGAGGAGGGTAGGACTCACTGGGTACAGTGGGGGTGGTGCTAGGCTTTTGGATAATTGGAATATATTAGGAAACATCTAGCGCACATTTTGTATGCTTGGAAGGAAGCTCAGCAGAGTAGAGACAGAAAGATCCAGTTTTAAATTCTAGCCTCATCATTTACTAACTTGTGTGACCTTAAGCAAGTCATTTAACTCTATTCTTCAGTTTTCTCGTATGTAAAATACCGGTAATCAGTAATTACCATGTAATTGTCATGAAATTGTAGGTTGTTGTAAGAACTAGAAAGTTTGCATATATTTGTTTTTTGGAAATATTCAAGAAATGAGAATTATGTTAGTATTGACTCATTTGCCGGCATTAACTTTTTTTTGATTGCCTGTGAGAGTGACTTCATTTAAAGGAGCTACATATGAGCTTGGGGGAGCAGAAGTAATAACTGACTTACTACTACTGTCCCATACTATTCTTATAAGGTCTGTTTCTTGTTCTCCTCCTGGTGCTGTGGAGCTCATTTCAGAACATTCTCTGCTGTCCTCATTCATTCGTCACCCTGCAATTGATACTCATGCCATATGAATATATCACTTTCACCTGTCTTTTTTATTTTTTAACCAGTATTAGCTAGCTTAGATTTTTTTTGGTGAATTAGAAAATACACTCCTTCCTCATAGCATTTTACTTCCATCTGCTGCAAAAGTCTTGTGATAAATACATAAATATATGATGTATATTGCGCTAGTGGTGCCACATGGAGTTGTACCGTGCACAGCATGCACAGCCGTATATGGTGGCCCCCTATTTCAGCATTGTTTATCCGCACTTCACTTCAGTAACCTAGACCTACTACTCTACCTCCAAAGTATTACACTCCAATAGCCTCCTCCTAGACTGCAACCTCCTATTTTTATCATTCTCTGTATCAGTCCCAATACAACTGCTCATACCTATCACACTTTGATGTCTGTCTTTCTCTCCTCATCTCTTGTATTAGTTTTTCATTGCTCTGTAACAAATTGCCACAAATTTAGCAGTTTAAAACAACACCCATTTTATTAGCTCACAGTTCTGTAGGTCAGAAGACTAAACTGTGTTCTGTGTTCTGGGTCTCACAAGGCTGAAATTAGGTGTTGGCTGGGCTAGGGTCTTACATGGAGACTCTGGGAAAGAATCTGCTTTCAGGTTCATTTTAGATTGTTGGTAGAATTCAATTCCTTGCCGCTATCAGACTAAGGTCCCATTTCCTTGTTTGCTATCAGCCAGGGCCCACTCTCAACTCCTAACGTCTGCCTGTGTTCCTCAGCTTGGGACCTCCTTCATCTTCAGAACCAGCAACAAAGTCCCCCTTGTGCTCCAGTCTCACCTCCCTTTCTGCCACTAGCCTGACAAAGTTCTCTGCTTTTAAAGGATGCATACGATTAGATTGCTCACACCCAGATAACCGCCCCCCGCTTTTGCCATGTAAGGCCATGGGAGTAGCACCAGGGGGTGGAGATCATGGGGACCAAAATCCTGCCTACTACATCCTTCGTCCCCCATCCCTCATGTTGCTTAACTTAATTTCATAACCAGTCTGGACCTCATTGTTCATCACTTCAACCACATTCTACTATCATTCTTTATTGTTTTACCCCATTGTTCGGCTGACCCATCGTGGTAACTTAACTCTGGGTCAGTACAACCACCCTTCTCATTCCTACCCCTAGGCTGCTGAGAAAGGTGGGAATTCGTAATAATCTATAGTTACAGCTTTTAGTGCTGTCACTTCCTGTGTGGATTATTAGAGTAGCTCTTCGACTCCAAACTTAATGCCCTCCAGGCCATCTCTCCCGTGGCCGCTAGAGCTATTTTTCTCAAATGCAATTCTGATCATGTCAGTCTGTGTTTATGGGTTTTTGTTTGTTTGTTTTCTTTTGTTTGTTTTTTGATATATAACAGTTTATGGGTTTTTGTTGTTGTTTTTTTGTTTTTGTTTTTTGTTTTTTTTTTTTTAGTCTGTGTTTAAAATCATGTAATGGCGTCCCATAGCTTTCAGAACAGAGTTCTGACACCTTATGATGGCATAGAAGGGCCTTCTGGAGATAACCTCTACCCATCTCTCTAGCCTTATCCCTCACTGCTCCCACGCAGGAAACCCATCTCAAACTCTACCAAATTAGTAATTCTATTGAATTCTATAGTCCTCTGTTCATGCCACGCTTTCCCATGCTTCCGGGTCTTCTGCACAGCTCTTTTGTTTTCCTGACACACCCCACCCATTGTTTTTCTTCTACTCATCCTTCAAGGCACAGTTCAAATATCTCCTTGTGAAGGCTCCTCTGTACCGTCCATTTGTTTGCCTCCTGCAAAGTCGTTTACTCCTTCCCTTGAAAACTCACCATCAAATCACATTGCATTTATGACTATGAGAGCTCTGAGGAAGGGGACTGGGTCTTTATCCATACTCTTCTCGCTTTTTCCTTTCCCCTGACTTGGAAGAGGAGGTTAGCGCATAATAAGCACTCAGGGTGTGGTTGAATAATTGCATTCATTCTCAATGGAAAGATACAGGCAAACTCGTTTGGGGCTCTTAATCAGCTCAACTAAACCTTCCAAAGTGACTTCAGTTCAAGTTCTGATTGTTGTTATGAGTTAAGGCTGCTGCGATTTTTAGTCTTAAATTGAAGATTTTCCCCAACATTGTATTCATCCTTTTTCCTATACCTAGGAGGGATCAAGTGTTTATAAGAGATGGAAACAGACTAAAAGAGCCTATAGTACACTTCTGTCATATTCTTTGGTCTTTAGTTATAGTTAAAACTTTTAACTAGGTAATCATTCTGCCATCTGGTAATTCAAGTTGTATTGAGGAGCAATGAGGTGAAATACCTCCTGTGGAAGGAATCAATAGAAATTTGTTTTTAACTCTCCTTGGTTTTTTGCGTATGCTATGCCTGCCTACTTATATATTTGTTTCACTAATTAGGTTTTTCCAATTTCCTTTATCATGCCAGGACTGTATCTTTTCATTTGTTTCTATCTAGAAAAATATTGAATATAATGTCTAGAGGAGCTGAATTTTAATGATTTCTGTTTACTCTAGATGTAACTATAAATCCTTGCCTTCAAGTGTGGTGTTTAACATTAATAGAAACCATGAAGCAAATTGAAGGTTGTATATAGGAAGTCCAATGGAATTTTACCACCATCAATTCAGTATATTAACTGTGGTTATGTGGGACCCTGTATTTTTCTTAATGCAGTTTGATGAAACGTGTCATACCCCCAAATGTAAGACACTTAACTTGTTTATTTCACTTAAATGCTTATATAGTCTGAGTACGGTCCTCTAATAGCAAGCATACTATAAATGTGACTTCTGTTGTACTTTAAAGATAGTCCTTTAAACATCTTTTGGTTGAAGAATGTCTAATTTTATTATATAAACATGAAATTAAATCTCACATATTAGGTTATATAGCTAACTCAATTATTCACATTCTAGAAAAGAACGGTGGCTTTCTCTTGCTCTGTTAATTCCCAAAGACGTTCTTAATTTAGAATGCTTTTCTTCCTGTGGATTAATTTCTCCTTTGTATATATGCAAGAGAAGCTTCTCCTGTTAAATTTTCAGTGGTCTCTGGTGAGTACAGGTGCTCCTTCAGCTTCTAACAACTCACGGTCTGTCTCTATTGAATGCCTCATAAGCTAATATTTTCGGAGTGATTCACTCATAGCTGGGAAATGGACTGTTGACATTACGGAAGGGAGGTCATTGGCTAACCATTGTTATGAACAACTCTTCTTTGAAAGTCAAGGATGGCTCACCAGTACTGGGTATTAAGAATACTGGTTAGAAAATGAATTTAGATAAGGGCTCAGCAGCAGATCAAGCATTGTATGCGAAATTTTATTTTTAAATCCAAAAAGATAAAAATAAGAGTGCGAAATTAGAAAGTTGAGTCCTTTTTCCATTGTGTTCTTATATTCAAACTTGAGTGATAGATTTGAGAGGGAACCTATCACTTAACACTTGAAGTGACTGAGACCCAGAGGGGTGCAGTGACTTGCCTAAGATCATACAGCTAGTTAGTACCAGAACAAGAACTATCCTGCTCTCTTCTAGACCTGTATACTTTTTACTGTACTATGTGGATTTTCTCTGCTTGTTTTTCAACCGCCGACATTGTAACAACAGTAGAACCATTTGAATGAGATGAAAAGTCACTTCCTTTTAAAAATCATTGATATTTTTCCATCCTACTTGGTGTACCCCATCTGTAACAGCTGAGGGGATTAGCTAGTAGTAACATGCTTGGTTCTTAAGATAGTCTTGCTACTTTTCAAAAGGAATGATTTAAGAAATGCTTTTTACATGCTTAGTTGAGTGTGCAACCCTGGTTGGTGAGAGAAACCTCTTTTGTACTGTATGAGAGTTCTTTTGTTGCTTTACACTGTAGACCTTCTTAATGGAAGGAAGGGGGGAAGGAGGCTATTATGCTGTTTTGCATTTACAATTCAGAATTATGTCCTTGGTGGTGCTGAAAGAAATTTCATGATGGGATATTAGGGAGTGTTAGGCCTATTTGGGCAATTATCTATCAATCTACTTCAAGTCTTTCCATGTTCCAAAAAAAAAAAAAAAAAAGTGATCGAATAAAAAACAAAATAGTGTACAATGAGTTTGATGAAATCTTTTAAGTACCTTTGGTTGCTAGGGCAACGCCTCCTTTTGTCTCTGTTTAATGTGACTTCCCTCTCTGCAGCTTGACTTCTTGCAAGCAGATATCTATTTTTAAAAAAGAACAAAATTCCAGGCTTATGGCAAAAGAATAAGCCCCCCTCTCTCCAACTTACCTTATTTGAATAAAACTGAGATGAAGAAGAGCCATTGTGTTCACTTTGCATGGCGAGCCTGAGGCAAAATGGTTAAGTGGTCCGAACTTTGGCTTTTGAAGCCTCTGTCCTTCTTGGTGTCTCAGCCCCACCTCTAGGTGCCCTTGAGCTGCCTTCTGGGCGCCCTTTATGATATCCACCCCCACCCCAAGCTCCAGGGTAAGGATGCACCTCAATACCACTCATACTCCCCACCCCAATCATAATTTAGTCACCCTGTGCCCATCCTTTCAGATACTGTTCACTGTTTTCCAAAGAGAGAGCTAGCTGAAATGGTTGGTTTTAACAGATGTTGATTTGTACACATACCTTGCCCCTTAGTTTCATCATTAGATATAAATTTCTTTTGCTGTAGCAATACTTCATCCCTGAGTTTTTCAACGTCAGAACCATTGACATTTTAGGCCAGCCAATTAATTCTTTGTCCTGTGCACTGTAGGATACGTAGCAGCATCTCTGCCTCTACCCACTAGATGCTAGCATCAACCCCCCAGTTGTGACACTGGAAAATGTCTCCACAAATTGCTAAAGGTCCCCTGAGGATCCAAATAGCCCTCAGTTAAGAACCACTGCTTTATCCCAGGGAAACCACCCTCTTCTCGTGATTTCAGTGGCTGTAGACTGGGCAGCGAGAAGATAGATATGTGGAGACATGAGAATACATATATTTTAAAGATCTGTATTTTGAGCCTGTTAGCTGTTAGTGTTCAACATAGTTGGCTCCCTGCTCTTATGTGCATAGGGTCAGGGTGCTTATACTCCTATTGCCCAGTGGCTTTTGTTCAACAATTTTTTGAGGTAATAATTTTAAGTTTATAGCTAAGTGAATTTTATCAAATGTATACTCTCCATCCAGATCAAGATAGCTAACACTGTTATTATCACATAAAGTCCCCTTTCCAGGCAATCCCCTTGACCCAAGAGACAACCACATATCTGCTTTGTGTTACGGTTGATCAGTTTTGTCTTTTCCAGAATTTCCTATAAATAGAATGATCAACTATGTAGCTGTTTGTGTCTGGCTTTGACTCACCATAATATATATATATCTCTATCTATCTATCTAGATAGATAGATAGATAGATAGATTTTAAATTTTTATTTATTTATTTTTGGCTGCGTTGGGTCTTCGTTGCTGCACGCGGGCTTTCTCTAGTTGCAGCCAGCGGGGGCTACTCTTCGTTGCAGTGCACGGGCTTCTCACTGCGGTGGCTTCTCTTGTTGAGGAGCACAGGCTCTAGGTGTGCGGGCTTCAGTAGTTGTGGCACGCGGGCTCAGTAGTTGTGGCACACGGGCTGTAGAGCATGGGCTCATTAGTTGTGGCTCACGGGCTCTAGAGCGCAGGCTCAGGTGCACGGGCTTAGCTGTTCCGCGGCATGTGGGATCTTCCCGGACCAGGGCTCAAAGCCGTGTCGCCTGCATTGGCAGGCGGATTCTTAACCACCGCGCCACCAGGGAAGCCCCACCATAATATTTTTGAGATTCATCCATGTTGCTGCATGTATAGGTAGTTTATTATTTTTTTTATTGCTGAGTAGCATTTCATTGTATGATACATTTGTTTATCCACTCGTGTTGATGATGGACGTTTGAGTTACCTATCGTTTTTCACTACTGTGAATATATCTGCTATGAGCATTCATGTAAAAGTCTTTTTGTGGACGTATAAACACTTTTTTGTTTTGCATATATACCTAGGAGTAGAATTCTAGTGTCATACCATGTCTTAAAAATATTTTAAGTGATTAAAAAATTATATTCTTGTCCACAGAGAAAGTCAGTCTATGAAATTTCAGCCATGAAATCTACCTGTACGATATCTAAAATGAGGATCTGAGAAATTGACTGGAAAAAAGAGAGAAATAATAGTGTTTAAGAACATGGGTTTTGAGGTCAACAGACTTGGATACAAGTCTTGGCTCTGCCACTTAACAGCTATGTGGCCTTGGGCAAGTGACTTAATGTCTCTGTGTCTCAATTTCATCAGCTATAAAATAGAAATAAAAACAGTAATTAGGTGATAGAATTGTTGTGAGAAGTAAATGTGACAATGCAGGTAGAACACCTCGCAGGGAACTTGGCATATATTACTATTGTTATTATTATTGAATTGTAAATGTTACAAATGCTATTGTTGTGTGGGAAGTTCATCCAATTAGAGATTGTGGTTCAGAAATTCGGAAGACTAAATGAAATAATGGGAAGGGGCGAGTGTAAGGAACGCGGCTGTTAAATGTCCTGGGTCAGTGGAAACAAGAGAAAAGGATAATTTAAGAAGAATTCAGGATGTACTGATTCAGATGATTTAGCTCAGGGTAATTAGTCTACTGGAAAAAGTAAAAGCAAGAAATCTTGAGGATGATTGCAGGGATTCATACAATAACTGAACTATGTGCTTATAACAAATGAGGGGACAGGGAGCCTTGCAGGGTAGAGTTAAGTTAGGACTTGGAATTCTCAGTCACTGTTGGGTCCCAAACCCCTGTATGAATCTCTCCATAAGAGAGGGAAGAGGATGATACAGGGCAAACTAGTGCCCCCAAGATTGGAGAGCGTTGCAGCTGATCGGAGCAGGGACTGCCATGAGAACCAGTGGCAAGGTAGGAAAAACTGAACTGTAATTGATGAGTTTCTGGAAGCTCAGTGCAGACAACTCTGAGAGTTAAAACCTCCAGGGGGATCCGGTCATAGAGTGGTCCCTACAGTATTGTGAGATTTGCCTCCAGGAACTCGACCAGATTCCCATAGTAAATACTGGAGACAAATTCCCTCTTGCTTCTGGCAGAGGGAGGAGAAAGGGAACCATTTAAAAATGCACCAGAGCACCCTGTTCTCCTTAACAAGGCCTATTCTCAGGAGAAACTAGTTAACCAGACCCTAACTTGCTGGGATATTATCAGAACCTAACTGACCCAGGGAACAGAAATGCCCAGTTCCAGTCCATTCTAGCCATTTTGGGCCACCTCAGGGGGAAGAATAAAAACCTGAGGAACACTTGTCAAGTTCACAGTCCAGAGGCATAGACTCACTAGAAGACTGAGACCTGATCATGGAATTATAGAAGACTTCCCTTCCCCCACACCTCACCACCATGTTACTGCAGGCCTATTTACAACAATTCCTTTATCATGTCCAGCTATCAAGAAAAAATTATAGGCATACCAAAAGACAACACAAGTTGAAGAGATAGAGCAAGCAGGATACATATCAAAAAAATTACACTGTATCATTTTCAAATTACAATCAAACGTAAAGAAAAAATACTGAAAGAAGCCAGAGGAAAGCATATCTTACCTATAGAGGAACAAAGATAAGAATTATATCCAACTTTTCTTCAGAAAGCATGTAAGCAAGAAAAGAATGGAGTCAAATATTTAAAGTGTTGAGAGGAGAAAACCCACCAACCTAGCCTGCTGTACCCTGTGAAATCATCCTTCAAAAATGAAGGGGCAATAAAGACTTTCTCAGACAAACAAAAATTGAGGGAATTGGTTGCGAGTAGATCTGCCTTGCAAGAAATGTTAAAAGAAGTTCATTAGAGGGAAGGAAAATAATACAGGTCAGAAACTCAGATCTGCATGAAGAAAGGAAGAACATCAAAGAAGGAATGAGTGAAGGTAAAAGAAAAACTTTCATTTTTCTTATGTTCATTTCATTTTTGATATTTCTAATATTATAAGCAATACATATTCATTGCAAACAACTAGAAATACATAAAAGCAAAAAGTAAAAATTAACAATCACCCATAAGCTCTACCTCCCAGAGATAATGATCATTAGCATTTTGATGCATTTCCTTCTAGTGTCTACGTTTTTTTTTTTTTTTTAATTGAGGTATAATTGACCTACATCACCGTGTTAGTTCCAGGTGCACAACACAGTGATTCAATATTTCTATACATTACAAAATGTTCACCATGTGTCTAGTTACCATTTGTCACCATACAAAGTTATATTTCTTATTTTTAAACTGATCTAACAGATAAGTTCAAAACAGTAGCAATAGTAGTAGTCAATTCTGTATGCTTAATGTGTATATATATGCTTACGTATGCTTATATGCAAGTGAAATTAATGACAGCAATGATACAAGGGGTGGAAGAAAGGAATTAGGATTATTTTGTTATTGAAAGGTGCTCACACTACCCATGAAGTGGTATAGTGTTATTTGAACGTGGACTTGGATTAGTTGTAAACGTATGTAGCGAACTCTAGGGCAACCACTAAAAAAAAGTATAACCAATGTGCTAAGAAAAGGGAGAAAATGGAATCATATAAAAAGTCCAATTAAAACCAGAAAAGGCAGAAAAAGAGTGGAAGACAAAAATAGGAACAAAGAAAAAGAGCAACAAATAGAAAATAGTAATGACTATGGTAGATATTAATCCAACTATATCAGTAATCACTTTGAATGTCAGTGGTCCAAGTGTACCAATTAAAAGATAGATTTTTAGAGCGAATCAAAAAACATGACTCACTGTTGTCTACAAGAAAGGCACTTCAAGTATAAAGAGACATGTAGATTAAAAGTAAGTGGATGGAGAAAAATATACCATGCTAACACTAATAAGAGAAAGCAGGAAGTAGCTATATTAATTTCAGAGAAAGCAGACTTCAAAATAAGGAAAGTTATCAGGCAGGGCTTTAAATAATGAGAAAGGGGTCAGTTCTCCAAGAAGATATAATAATTCTTAATGTGTATGCACCTAATAACAGAGCGTCAAACTATATGAGGCCAAAACTGATAGGACTGCAAGAAGAAAGAGATGAATTCACTATCATATTGGAGACTTCAATACCCCTTTCTCAGAAATGGACAGATCCAGCAGGCAGAAAATCAGTGAGGACATAGTTGAACTCAGTAACACCATTAATCCACTGGATATTATTGGCATCTATAGACTACTTCAACAACAACAGAATACACATTTTTCTCAAGCTCACATAGAACATTCACCAAGATATACCACATTCTGGGCCATAAAACACACCTTAACAAATTTAAAAGAATAAATCGCATAGTGTCTACTCTCAGACCACAGAGGAATTGAAATAGAAATCAATAACAGAAAGCTAACTGGAAAATTCCAAAATACATGGAGGTTGAAGAGCACACTTCTTAATACCACATGGGTCAAAGAAGAAATCTCAAGAGAAATTTAAAAATATTTTGAACTAACTAAAAATAAAAATACAACTTACAGGTAAACTTCGTTGGATGCAGTGAAAGCAGTGCTTAGAGGAAAATTTATATCATTGAATGCATATATTAGAAAAGATCTATATTACTCAGCCATAAAAAAAAATCTTGCCATTTGTGACAACGTAGATGAATCTAGAGTGTATCATGCTAATGAAATAAAGTCAGAGAAAGACAAATATTGTATGATCTCACTTATATATGGAATCTAAAAAAACAAAACAAAATGAAAACAGACTCATAGATACAGAGGACAAATAGGTGGTTGCCAGAGGGGTGGTGGTGCGAGGGGTGAAATAGGTGAAGGGGATTAAGGGGTACAAACCTCCAGTTATAAGCCTTGAGAATGTAATACACAGCATAAGGAATATGGTCAATAATGTTGTAATAACTCTGTATGGGAACAGATGGTTACTAGACTTAGTGGTCATTATTTCACAATGTATGCAAATATCAAATCACTATGTAATACACCTGAAACTAACATAATATTATATGTCAATTACATTTCAATAAAAAAAGAAAGACCAAAAATCAGTAATATGTTTCCACCATAGGAAACTAGAAAAGGAGGAGGAAATTAAATCCAAAGTGAGCAGAAGGAAAAAGATGAGAAGAATTAGAGGAGAAATGAATGAAATTGGAAACAGGAAATCAGTAGAGAAAATCAACAAACCAAAAGCTGGTTCTTTGAAAAGGTCATTAATTGATACGCCGCTACCTGGGCTAACTAAGAAAAAAGACTCAAATTACTAATATCAGAAATAAAAGAGGAAGCATCACTACAGATTCCGTGGGAGTTAAAAAGATAATAAAGGATTACTATGAACAACTATGCACACAAATTTGATAATTAGATGAAATGGATCAATTCCTTGAAAGTCTCAATCTGCTAAAACTCGCACAAGAAGAAATAGCTGACATGAATAGACCCATCTCTGTTAAAGAAATTGAGTCAGTAATTAACAACCTTCCGAAACAGAAAGCACCAGACACAGATGGGTTCACTGGTGAATTCTACCAAACACTTAAGGAAGATGTTATGCCAATTCTCTACAGTTTCTTTCATAGGATAGAAGCAAATTGAATCTAAAAGTTATAAAAAGAGTTAGACACCATGACCAAGTAGGATTTATCCCAGGTGTGCAAGGCTGGTTCAGTATTTGAAAATCATTTATTGTGATCAACAGACTCTAAAAGGAAAATAACACGAACATATCAATAGATGCAGAGAAAACATTTGACAAAATCCAACATCTATTCATGATAAAAACTGTATAGAGGAAAAATTTCTCAACTTGAGAGAGGCTACTCACCAAAAACTTACAGCTAACATCATACTTGTGAGAAACTAGAAGCTTTCCCCCTAAGATCAGGTACAAGGGAAGGATGTCCCCTCTTACCACTCCTTCTCATCGTCATACTGGAAGTCCTTGCTAATGCAGCAAGGCAAGAAAAGGAGATAAAATATACACAGTGGGAAGGAAGACATAAAACTGTCTTCATTCACAGATGACATAGTTGTCTATGTATGAAATCCAAAAGAATCCACCAAAAAATTCCAGGAATAAACAATTATAACAGGATTGCAGTTTAAAAGGTTAATATGGAAGAGTGAGTTGCTTTCCTATACACCAACAATGAACAAGTGGAACTTGAAATTAAAAACACAGTACTATTTACATTAGCACCCTAAAAATGAAATACTTAGATATAAATCTAATAAAATATATACAGGTTCTATATGAGCAAAACTACAAAACTTTAAGCACAATTAAAGAAGTCAATAAATGGAGATATATTCCATTTTCATGGATAAGAAGACTCAATATCGTCAAGATGTCAGTTCTTCCCAATTTGATTTATAGATTCAATGCAATCCTGACCAAAATCCAGTGAGTTGTTTTGTGGATATTGACAAACTGATTCTAAAGATTATATGGAGAGGCAAAAGACCCAGAATAGCCAACACAATACAGAAAGAACAGAAAAATCTTGGAGGACTGACACTATTTGAGTTCAAGATTGTACTGTAAAATTACAGTAATCAATACTGTGTGGGATTGGCAAAAGTAGACAAATAGATTAATGGAACAGAATAGAGAGCTCAGAAATAGACCTGCAGAAATATACTCAACTGATATTTGACAAAGGAGCAAAGGCAATAAATAAAAGTAGATCAAAGATAGTCTCTTCAACAAATGATGCTGGAACAACTGGACATCCACATGCAAGTAAAAAAATGAATCTAGACGTGAACCTTACCCCCTTCACAAAAAAATAACTCAGAATGGATCATAGACCTAAATGTAAAATGCTAATCTCTGAAACTCCTAGGAGGTAACGTAGGAGAAAACCTATATGGCCCCCAATAAGGGGCTATCTTTTTAGATACACCAACAAAGATATGATCCATGAATGAAATGATTGAAAAGCTGGGCTTGATTAAAATTAAAAATTTCTGCCCTGTGAAAGAGAATTAGAGGACAAGCTACAGAGTGGGAGAGAATATTTGCAAAAGACCCATTTGATAAAGGACTATTATCCAAAATATACGAAGAATTCCTTAAAGAAGAAAAATATAAAGATTTCTTAAAACTCAACAATAAGAAAGCAACCCGATTTAAAAATGGGCCACAGACCTTAACAGACATCTTACCAAAGAAGATATACACATGGCAAATGAGTATATGAAAAGATGCTCCACATCATATATCATCAGGGAAATGCAAATTAAAACAATAATGACGGACGTACCACTATATACCCATTAGAATAGCCAAAATCCAAAACACTGATAACATGAAATGCTGGCGATAATGTGGAGCAACAGGAACTCTCATTCATTGCTGGTGGGTATACAAAATGGTACAGTCACTTTAGAAGACAGTTTGGTGGTTTCTGAGAAAACTACAATACTCTTACCATAGGATCTAGTAATCACACTCCTTGGTATTTACCCAAAGATGTTGAAAAGTTATGTCCATACAAAAACCTGCCCGTGGAGGTTCATAGCAGCTTTATCCATATTTGCCCAAACTTGGAAGCAAGCAAGATGTCCTTCAGTGGGTGAATGAATAAACTGTGATACATACAGGCAGTGGAATATGATTTAGTGCAAAAAAGAAATGAGCTATCAAGTCATGAAAAGACGTGAAGGAACTTTAAATACGTATTAGTAAGTGAAAGAAGTCAATATGAGAAGTCGACCTATTTTATGATTTCAACTGCATGACATTTTGGTAAATGCAAAGTTATGAGACAATGAAAAGATCAGTAGTTGCCAGGGATTAGGGTAGGGGAGACATGAGTAGGTGGAGGCCAGAGGATTTTTAGGGCTGTGAAAATAGTCTGTATGACACTAGACTGATACATACATGTCATTAGACATTTGTCTAAATCCACTGAATGTACAACACCAAGAGTGAACCCTTAGGTAAACTATGGACTTTGGGTGATTATGATGTGTCAGTGTAGGTTCATCCTTGGTAAAAATGTACCATAGTGGTGAGTGATGTTGACAATGGGGAGGCTAGTCACGTGTGTGGGTAGAAGATATATGTTGGAAATCTCTGTCCTTGCCTCTCGATTTTACTGTAACCTTAAAATTGCTCTAAAATTTGTCTTTAAAAAACTCTCTATGCTCAGTAAATGTTTGTTGGTTTGAACTTAAAAAAAATCTAGGTGGTGTTTTATCAGGATTCTATTCTTTTGTTCATCCACCAAATCTGTTGAGCCCCTTTTCTATATAAGGCATTATCCTAGACGCTCAAGGACTTATTTAAAAAGGCCTGACACATGGCTTCAGGCCTTCAAGCTTACAGTCTAGTGGAAGAGCTCAGATATGTGCATAAAGCTAACACATTAGACAATGTTTTATTTTTATTTTTTTATTTTGCGGTACGCAGGCCTCTCACTGCTGCGGCCTCTCCCGTTGCGGAGCACAGGCTCCGGACGCGCAGGCTCAGCGGCCATGGCTCACGGGCCTAGCCGCTCCGCGGCATGCGGGATCCTGCCGGACCGGGGCACAAACCCGTGTCCCCTGCATCGGCAGGCGGACCCCCAACCACTGCACCACCAGGGAAGCTCTAGACAATGTTTTAAACGCTAAGTGAGTGATGTAGATATATGTGCCCTAAGAATTCAGGGGAAGAGGAGATCACTTGCAGTTGGGGTGATCAGGAGAGCATTGTAAAGTGATAAGCTTTTGAAAAGCTGGACCTTGAAAAATGAACTGGGTTAACATTCTTAGTTATAAAATAATGAATCGTGTAAAAAATGAATAGCACAGCCCTGTATCCTTACATACTTATTATTATATATGCCATATATATATATACAGAGTTTTTACAGATTTACTATACATAATATTTTGCGACTTTATTTTTTAAAATTTGGATATATTCTCATGTAAATAAATGAATAAATAAAATCGTTTTAACAGCTCTGTAGAATTACACTGTATGGCTGTATGATAATTTATTGAACTATTCCTTCATTGGTGTCGATGGATATTTAGATTTTGGGGGAGTTTATTACTATTACAAACAGTGCTGCTAAAACATGCTTGTACATTTAATTTTGTACATTTATGTGGGGTTTTATGTAGAAAAGAATCCTTCGAAGTGGAATTTCCAAGTCCCAAAGTCCGTGTGATTTTAATTTTGGTAGTGTCACATTTACCTGCAAATAGATTATAACCATTTATATTCCCACCAACAGTTTATGCAAGTTACTTTTTATCCACGTCCTTCCCAACACATGGTATTCTAAGTGTTACTTTTTGCCAGTCTGATATATGAAGTATAGTATCTTATTGTTTTAGGAGTGAGGTAGCATCTTTTAGGTTTATGGGCCATTTTTCTTTTCCAGTAAACTTTGTCTTCTTCTGGCCATTTTTCTGTTGCGTTGTTGGTTTTTATGAGCTCTTTGTGTCTTAAGGAAGTTCTCCTATTTTCTATTATATGTGTTAATATGCATTTTCCAGTTTGTTTTTTTAAATCTGACTCTGATACTTTTTCGCCATATAGATGTCCTTAAGTTATATATAGTCAATCCTTGAACTGTCTACTCTATTGACTATTCCTCCCTTTTGGGCAGGGCTTTGAATGGAGGGCTCCTATCTAGGATATAGGAATTAGGAACTGTAGACTGGAGCTTTAATACGTTTCTAAGAAGTTTGACTTTATCATGTAGACAACGAGGGACCACTGCAGGGAAAGGGGAACTGTAGGGTTTCAAGAAGATGGGTTTTTTTTTAATTTATTTATTTTTTATATAGCAGGTTCTTATTAGTTATCTGTTTTATACATATTAGTGTATACATGTCAATCCCAATCTCCCAGTTCATCCCACCCCACCGCCCACTTTCCCCCGCTTCGTGTCCACACGTTTGTTCTCTACATCTGTGTCTCTATTTCTGCCTTGCAATTTGCCAGTGTGGAAGGGTAGCTGATAGAAGGGAAGAAATGACAAAGTCAGGAAGATCGGCTAGGAGGCTGCTGCGTTATTAGTCAAGTGTACTGGGACGTAAGTCACTTAGGGGAGTTTTGGCGGGCTTGGAAATGTTTTAAGAGCTAGTCCGAAGGAAGCACTGAAAGAATGTGGTGATTTGTCTAGGTGATAGGAGGTACTGATTATTCTGAATTTTTGAAGGTCTGTGATTCCATTAAATTAAATGGGTGCTGTCACTCGATTTGAAATATAAGTGCATTTTCTTTCCTCCTTAGTCCAGTTCACCCAGCATTTACTGTGAGCTGCTGTATGCCTGCCCTTGTGCTTGGAGCTGGAGATAGAAAGATACACGTGGACTCTGGAATTCACAGTGTGGTAGGGAAAACAGAAAGATGTGAAAGCCAGATATTATATTACATTGTGGACATGCAGCAATAGAAATACGCACAAGATATGGAAATAATACAGAGGAGGGAGGGGAAACTTTGCCTGGGGAGGTCAGGTAGAGTATCACAGAGGATGGTATACATAGGAGCAAGATTTGAAAGGATGAACAGGAGTTTGCCAAGTGAAAAAGGGGGAAAGAATATTTCAAGAGGTCTGGGTTACAGTGGTGCCTTTAAAGAGACTTGTGAATATTAATAGCTGGGTATCACAACTTTAAGGAGGAATGATGGGAGATGTGGCTGAAGTGGCAAAGAAAGGCTCAGTTATGGAGGGCTTTGTATGCCCTACCAGGGATCTTGGAGCTTGAAACCCTGGAAAGGTTTTAAAGAGTTAGCGACTGACTAGGCTTAGAGTTTAGCATCCTCCTTGGAGGGGATGAGACTAAAGTTAATGAGACCAGTTAGGAGGCTACTGCAAGAAGTGTGATGAGGGCTTGACTTTGGGGCAGGAGAAGAGAGTGGAGTCAATTTGGGAAAGCGGAAAATTTAAACTATAGATAGTTTATAGAAGATGTGAATTTCAACTAATTGTTTTTTCCTGGGGCAGTTTTTAATAGGCTTGATAATGCTCTTTCCACTGGGATTCCTAATGGAAGGGATGTGTAAAACTGGTGGGACAGGAGTGGGAAGCATTTGGTCGTTAATCTTGAGCTTAATTTAGTGGTTCTCAACTTGTTTTCTGTCTCCTTAACTGTGAAATTGACATCCATCAGTAACATTACTCATTACCCTGCGGTGATTTTAAACTTGGGGGTGGGGGCTGGTGTGAGGAAAGTTACGGAATCTCCCAGGGAGCATGTATAGTTGGAAAAGCTGCCACTCTTCCTCCAAACACACACACGTCTGAGAATCCCTGGCATATTTTCAGCATCAGCATTGGTGGGAGAACACACACACACACACACACACACACACACAACTGGCAAATGAATTCACATTCACACAGAGTGTGTATATATTTGCATTTACTAAAACAGCCCCTAGTTACTGATTAACAGGAAGCAGCATCATGACATTCGAGTTTTCTTCTCTGTGATACTGTGATTTTTAATGCATTTCTGATAAGTATAAGTCAACTCATTGGGAGAAAGTTAACCCATGGGGAGAGAGTTAAGGGGAAAAGCATGGAACAAGTCCCCAATCTAGATAGAAGGGCATATAAGATGACTAATTATTTTCATGCAGATGTGATTTTTGAGCTGGCAGCCGTTGTAAAGCTTCCAGAGCGTGGCAAGTAAGATAGCAAGCGCACTATCTGGCGACGGAGTTGGAAGAGTGCTCGTTTAGGTTATGACCAGGCCACTCACTGAGGGGAGCTGCACAGTGAACAACACAGACTGTCAGGGAGGAAGGATTTGAGGCACCTGGAGTAACTTCTATGCCTGGTCAGAGTTGGCTCAGCAAAATGGTGATTTTCTTTCCGGTCCTTCTCTCTCCCCGTCATGGCATCAGCTTCCCGACCCACCTGCCTAGTATCATTAGGTTCCATCTCGTCTCCACCCAACCCCTTTCCACTCTAACTGGCCCTCAGTAGAAATGCGGTCCCACTTCAGTGAGAATAATAGAAGTGTAGGTTGCATCAGCCTTGTCAATGTGTAAAGAGCAAATATTGGAGGGAGTGTTTGATTTTTAACCGTGCCTTAAGCCAATGCAGTTCATAGATAAATATCAGTTGGCATAGCAGCCACGATCTCCATCCTCTCGGCGTTGAATCTAGTAGGGGATATTTAGGTAGGAGCAAATATTGGAGGTATTTTGAGTGGAGTTGTTATCATTTCTTTTCTGATACCCCTTAAAACACACCCCAAAATTAGGAGGGTACTTATGATCAACCTACTTATCAGGCTGAGTCTTTTGGAGGGACGTGGTCTCCGTCACACCACAGCGGAGAGCTTTCTGTTCCCTGCTTGGGTTTTCTCATTGAACCCTTTCCTTGGCTAGCATTTGAGACATCATCAACTTGGGGAAGAAAAACAATATGTATGAAATATGGATCGTATCTGTAATATCAAATTATATTTTTAATATATAAACTCATCACTGATTCTTTTTAAAGATTATCCATTAAGGAAGAGACTCACATCAAAGACAAAAATGCAGACATGGCTCAAACTGACTGCATTTATGCATGAATCTTCCCTACAGTCCCTCTTCAGGGAGTGGTTTCTTCCCCTCTATCCTGTCACTTTTTGTTTTTTTGAGCCATTTTAATTTACACATGCCATAGAGGCTTTTCACGTGAAGACTCTTCCTGCCTCTTGTGCTGAAGGGTCTATTATACACCTTCATCTTTGCTCATTTAAGTGCTTGGAAAACTCACATTCTCCAGAAACTGATTTGGCAGAAACCTCAGAAGCTCAGGAGCTAATACCCCTGAGATGGGAGGTCATTTTGAGTTCCATTTCCTAGTCATCTTGTGGAAAATATCAGGTGCAGACTTTTGAAAGGTTAATTTTTTCCTCAGATTGTGAATTCTGGCCTCATTTTCTTCTGAAAGACTGTCACAGCGTCATGATACTTCCTGGTAACCCCATATTTATTTATTATTCACGATTAACTAACCTGCTTACAGGAACATTGAGTTTCAGTGTGGGCTCACATTTAGTGTTGGTTTCCACATCTGAGACTATAATTTCCAACACTGACAATCTTCTGTGTGGCATGATATTTATTTAGTTTAAAAAGTGTGTTTTTGTGGTAGAAGTATTTACAAGCCTGCTTTCTTGCAGGCATCAAGTGGGTTATAGAACATGGACAGTTGTGGAGTCACACAAAGATGGTGAGGCTAGTGCAGCCACACGTGTTCTTTGCTCATGGATTTGATACCATTACTAGAGTGGGCTGGCATCATCAGAAACTGGAAGTGATGGTCCCAATTGCTGCCACCAACTGGCTCCTTTAAGGTGAACAGAACATTCCCTTCAGTATCATGACCCAGAGAGACAAGGCTGCCTAGGCACAGAATGATCAGTTTGGCAACTCTAAACAGGAATTTGATTCTGGATTGGCTATTGGAAGTTTCCCTATGTTAGCGATGGCCAGAAGTGAGCCAGGACTTTGAAACCAAGAAAGCATGGCAAGGAAGAGTCTAGGGTTATACATGGTCAGAAGTAATCGAAAGAGTCTGGAATCCAGGCATATGGGCATGGGGCAGAGAAGAAATCACATCTCTGAGGTCAAGGCAGTGAGAAATCTAGAACTGTAGGTAGTTTCAGATCAAGAACCAGCTATTGAAGCACGGAGGTAAATCCTATTCTAGGTCAGGGATTGTTTAACTTCTGGGTCTTTTGGTAGTTCAGACTGAGGCTAGAACTTCTGACTGAGGTGGCCCTTGAATAGGCATGTAGCTAAAAATACATCTCACCCGGCTAGGGCAGGGCCAGAAGACCTAAGAACCATAAAGAATGATAAGCCCAAGGAAAACTGGGTTATAATGATCCTGATAATGATGATAATAGCAGCAAATATTTATTAAGTATTTAATGTGTTGACATGCTTCATCTCATTTCATCTTTACAGCATCCCCTGTGTAGGTACAATTACTGTATCTATCTTTATAAATGGGAACATGCAGCCAATGAAAATTGTAGTGATTTTCCCAAGATCAATAAGGTGATAAGTTGCAAAGACAAATTGCATACACTGCCTCTTTTGGATTGTAACTATATAGGCTGACATTGATGCTGAGAACTCGGCCTCTGTGCACTCTGCCTAATCGAATCTTGGAGACAGAGCTTTGGGTGGGACACAGCAGGCTCCTGCCCTCAAAAACTGTGTCCTCCACCCAGGAGGATTTGGTGGGGAGTTTTTTAGCAGTAGTTCAAGGGTGGGGTTGTTGATAAGATTAGGGCATGTGCAGGGCCTATACTCCTTTAATCTGGTCTCAGGTAATCTTTGTTGATGAGCTTCTCTGGTTGCTTTAATCTGGCCTCAGGTGGTCTTCTCTGGTATGAAGAATGGTGACATCTTCCATTTGTTGGGTTTTAGTTCCATAAAGAGCTCAAAGATATTGTCATGTGTATCCCTTGAGGAGGAACCAGGACCCTGCCCCAAGGCTGCACTGTTGTTTTTGCCTGCTCCTCCTTTGTCTCTGCATCCCCTCCCTTCCCTGATTAGCAACTGTTTGAACCTGTCCTTTGGGACTCAGGGAAGGTCATGGAGGCCGGAGTCTGTTGCCTACAAACAAGGAAGGGGGGGGGGGGCATGGAAAGGCTTCTATGCCCAGGAGCCCCACAGGGTCCTGCTTGGTTTCAACATTACCCTTATAGCACCACCCACCCACACAAGAAATGAAGATCATCATTTACTGAAAGGAGTAGAGAAAACATTGGTAACATGGCTTACTTAACTAATGCTTCTCACTCTTTTCTGATCTGTTCTCTTGATACCTGCTTGATAAACAGCCTTGCAGTAGTTTCAGTTGGTCAATTCAATAGTCATATTCTGGGGACCTATTCTCTGCCTAGTGCTATGCTGGGCTGTCTAGGGTTGTCTTTTTGACAAGTTCTCACTGAGAGGAAAATGGTTTAGAATAGTAATATTTAACTTCTTTACATTATATCCAACTCTGTGGTACGATTGCTTAATGTAATTAATTCTTCCATCCTCGGACCATTATCTTTTGACTCTTTGTCCTTGGCTGATTACAGGCATGATTAAAAACAATACTCCAGGGCTTCCCTGGTGGCGCAGTGGTTGAGAGTCCTCCTGCCGATGCAGGGGACATGGGTTCGTGCCGCAGTCCGGGAAGATCCCACATGCCGCGGAGCGGCTGCGCCCGTGAGCCATGGCCGCTGAGCCTGTGCTTCCGGAGCCTGTGCTCCGCAACGGGAGGGGCCCCAGCTGTGAGAGGCCCGCGTACCGCAAAACAAAAAAAAAAACAAAAAAAAACCCCACAATACTCGGGAGATGTTGCCTTCTAGGCCCTCTTACTTCTCTCTTCTAGGTAGAATCTTTGTTGCCCTTGTTTCAGACAAGCCCTCCTTTGTCCAATTGCTGCTTTTCAGGTAGCCTGACTGGTTGCTATCATACCCCTTAGGTCTATAGAAACGCTATCCTATGAAGCTGATCTCAAGCAATAATACTTCTACTTTGGCTGAAGAATCAGTTGCCACTCTGTGCCTGGGCCTATGCAGATGTCTGTTTTGATACCATTGGCATTTTCTGATATTAGCCTGGGTAGTACATATAGGATTTGTGATAGGTTTTTGACTCATTTTGCCTCCAAATTAACTCCAGAGTCACAGATCTGTCAGGGTTATTTGTCTCCTGAACTTTTTTTTCTCTCTTACTTTCACTAAGCCTTACATCTTTGCCTCCAACTTTCTGTTTAGCATATCATTTACATCCTAGTTCCTCATTTTCTCAGACTGTAAAATGGGGGTAATCATTCTTGTGCGTTCCTTGCCCACAGGGGTAGCAGGAGGATGAATGTCTTCTGCCTGTGGGGTCCTTTGGGCCCTTGGGGAAGATGATACTCTATTAATTCAAGGCAGTAATATTGAGAAAGGATGATGGTTACGAACACGTATAAATTATTTAGAGTTTGAGCCTCTCAATTTAAGTTTACCCAGAGTATTTTATAGCGTTTTTACAGATTTCAGAGGCCGCGACAGATCTTTCTAAAGCCATGAAGAGTTTTCAGGCTTATGCTGATATTAATTTTAGTAAAATATGGGATTTCCCTGTAAGTAAGATCATTAAAATAATTGATTATTGGAGCACATTACTTTATAAAAGTAATCCAGAGAGGGACACGAACTATCTCTCAGGCTAAAAAATCATAGACACTGTGATTGCAAGCCACAAAATACTTTAGGAAGATGTCATAAGGGAAAATAGAGTCTTGAGAGGGTGAGAAGAGGAGTCTGCTGTTGCTTTTCTTCACAATAAAGGGGAACGCAAAACTCCGGCCATCCATTTTTATTTTAAAATTGAGGTAAAAAGCTACTGACTAGGCCATGCATGTGAACAAAAATGACATTGGAGGTTGAAACGGAGCTTAAAGGGACTACATATTCTCCGAAAGTTTTCTGCCATCCCCATAGAATAGGCAGGAAAAAATATCAAGCAAGGGATAAAGGATTCCGCGTGGACGGGGAGGCTCTTCCTGACCCCTATGGTAATACTTTATTTAAAAAGTTCATTCTTCCTCTGCTTCCTCCTGTGGCAGAATGTGCATTTTGGGAGGGGTGGTCAGAGTGGAGGTGGTTAGGGCACTGCGGGGAGATGAACTTGTATGGTTCTGCACCCATCACTGGACCAGCTTGCATAGGACACTTTACCCCCGGTCCTGCTCTCACCCTAAGAGGAGTAGTTATGAGCCCACAGAATCAGGCACAATCTCCACAACCCACATAGAGCTGGCAGGCAATCACTGCACTTAAAATCTCTGTCCCATTTCCTCTCTTGACTTCCCCTTGAACTTTCTGTGTCTTCCTCCATTCACTTTGGCTTTGTGGACTTACAATTCTTGTTCTTCTCATTTAGAGGTTTTTACTGAAATCAGTGTCCCTTCAAAATGATGAAAGGAAGAGATGAATTTTAACTGTACAAGTAAATAGCCAATCACTGATACATCAGACAACATCCCATCATCCACTCAGGAACCTCTGAAAGGGAAGATTACTGCTGTTGCATGGGATGGCTGACTTGATTAAACTATGTAGTGGGTTTTTTTAATTCAAATATAGTACCATCATCAATGTTATCATGAATATTTACATACTCATCAGGATAAAGAGGGGCTTTTCAGATTTTTCTGTTGGGTTTTGTTTGAGTCCTTTGATAACTGAAACAGAGCTCTTGACTATTCTGCTCTTACTTTCTGGCACGTTCACAGAATTGTGGCAGCAGGAATAGTTAAATTCTTTTGCAGAATGTAATGTACAAGTACTATAGGTTCTATCGCATTTGTCATCCCTGAGTAGCATAAGGGAGGGAAAATAAATTTTCCTCTACCCTTCTTGGTTCTGTTACCAAACACAAGTTCATGTGCCCGAGGCACAGTGAGGCCAAACAAGCCTAAACATTTGGAGCAGAGGAAGGTTTATTGCAGGGCCAAGCAAGGAGAATGGGTGGATCATGCTCAAAAAACCCAAACTCCTTGATGGTTTTCAGGGAAAAGTTTTTATAGGCAAAACTTGGGGTGAGGGCTGCAGGCTGCGTGGCTTTCTTCTGATTGGTTGGTGGTGAAGTAACACGGCGGTGCTCCAGGGATCTTGTGATCAGCCTGAAGTTACCATCCTCCACCTGTTTGGGGGCCTTAGTTCCTGCAGAAGAACTCAAAGATATATGTATGTATGTCCTTTGAGGAGGAACCAGGACCTTGCCCCGTGCTGCACTATTGTTTCTTGACTGCTCCTCCTTTGTTTTTGCATCCCCTCCCTTCCCTGATGAGCAACTGTTTTTGAGTCTGCCCTTTGGAACTCAGGGAAGGTCTAGGAGGCCAAATGAAGTCTATTTCCTAGAAACAGAAAACAGGGGACATGAGAAGGATTTGTACCCAGGAGGGCCCCATAGGGGACCGCTCTGATTCCGTTTTTGGCTGAGACACCCCGTATAATAAAAAGATTAACAGGAGAAAAACAAACAAAATTTTAATAACATGTATACTTCCTGTATACATGGGAGAGACCCAGGAAGACTAAATAACACTCCAAAATGGCACAAAGTGCCACCTTAAATATCATCTCCAGCTAAAGACAAAAGAAGATGCTTGGGCATTGGGAAGGGGGCAGTTCCAGCAGGCTGTCAGGAAAAGCACAGCAAAGGATGGTATGCTTGTTATGCAGATGTAAGTCCTTGCATTCTGCACTGATAAGAGTTTCTAGAGATTTAGTCACCCTCCTCTCCCTGGTACAGAGATGAAAATGCCTTACAAGTGGAGATTTTCCTCATAAATGTATAAGTCTCTTATAGGAGGGTAACTTCTACTCAGTTTTCTGAGTTTTGGTGTTTTTTTTTTTCTTTTCTGTTTCTGAAAAATAACCAGTATGCCCAAGAGGCATATTTTGGGGTGGTGAATTCTGCTCCCCTTCAATAGTAAAGCTTTTAACAGTATTAGGCCTGAGAAGAAGACATGATTCAATTCTCAGCCCCGGAGTGCATATTTGTATAATTATTTAAAGATAGGTAGTGTCATGAAGTGGAAAGGGTATACAATGTGATGTCAGAATACCAGTCTAGTATGTATTAATAAATCACCATGCCCAAAGCCACATAGGAAATAAGTGGCCAAACCGAAACTCAAACCTAGGTTTGACTGACTCTAGCTGTGCAGGCCATCAGGTATACTAACTTATCCTATAATGATACCTGCCATACTGTATTGAGCATATACCATGTGCTAGACACAGCACTCTACATGCATTATCACATTTAATATATCACAGCTGAGGACATTGAAACCTCAGCTGTCTGTATGATTCTGAACAAGTCACTTGATTTCTCTGGACCTTGATTGCCTCCTCTTTTTCCAAGCTTTCTAACTCTTAATTGCCGACAAGAGAACAATCAGGTGGTGCATATGATGATGACACTGAGATTCTGCCATCAGAACCCTAGGTCCACAAGTCCCCCCTCACTCAGTTCCTTTTTGCCTTCTGAAACTCTGTTATCTGACATTGGAAGCTGCTCCTGTTGCTTTCCCAAGAACTTCCTCTCCATTCTTTCCCTCTCTCTTGTCTATGTCTCCTACCTTTTGTTGACCGAAAAAAAATGCAAATGTGAGAGTTGTGAATTAAGTATTATTTGGGGCAAAATGAGGACTAGAAGCCGGGAGACAGCATCTCGGGATAGCTCGGAGAAACTGCTCCAAAGAGGCAGGGAGAAGGTCGGTGTTCCATATGACTTTAGTGAAGGGGGACATGCAGTCAGGCACACACTTTGGCAGAGCCTTGCAGCTAGTCACGAGGAGCAGATGTCACTGTCAGTGATTTTAGTGCTTTTCTAGATACGAGGAGATGTAAGAATTGGGCTCATAAAATCTTCTCCTAAAAATATCTAACTGTCTGAAGACCTGTTCTGCCGGGTTTTCCCAGAGCACAGAGTGCCTCATTCCTGATCTCCACCCTGAACTCCTTTCAGGGGATGTTGAAGGTCAGCAGCTGCAGTGGCTCATGATTTAATCCTTATAGAGGTAGACGGCAAGTGCCAATTTGTAGTTGGCACTTTTTTTTTTCCTATGGGCACTTAAATGTACCTGTGCATCCACCCCGCCCTTTAAAAATATCACAAAACTCTTCCCTCAAAACTGTGTTCTCCCTGTTAATGCTCTCTTTCCATTTAAAAAGCAAAACATTTTAAATGAGTTGTCTTCACTCATCATCTCTTATTTTCTCATCTCCTGTCACTGTTAATTCCACTGTGATCTGGCTTCTGTCCTGACTACTGTCCCCTCCCTGCATATTAGTTTCCTATGGCTGCTGTAACAAATTACCACAAATTTAGTGGCTGAAAATAACACCTATTTATTATGTTACACTTCCACAGGAGTCTGACTAGGTCTCACTGGGTTCAAACTAAGGTGTGGACAGGGCTGCGTTCCTTTCTGGGGGACATTTAGGGGAGAATTCGTTTCCTTGACTTTTCTAGTTTCTGACAGCTGCCCACACTTCCTGGTTCATATTCCGTTTCCTCCATCTTCAAAACCAGCAATGTCGGTTGTATTTCTCTGGTTCCCTCTCGCATAGTAACATCTCCCTTTGACTACAGGAAAGACTTTTCACTCTTAAGGACTCATGTGATTAGATTGGGCTCACTTGAATAATCCAGGGTAATCTCTCCATCTCAAATTACTTAATTAAAACACATCTGCAAAATTCCCCTTGTCATGTAACCTCATATATTCATAGGTCTAGGGGTTAGGACATGGGGGAGATTATCCTGTCTACCCCCCACCCCCCCTGCCTTATATACTTCTCACTGAACTCACCCAAGACCTCATTGTTGAGAAGTCCAATGGGTACTTTTATTACTTGTCTTACTGTACTTCCTGTCTACATATGACAGTGTTGACAAACTCTTCTTTTTTGAAACTCTCTTAATTTCTCTTCTTTTATGATCAGTTCTTTTCTGTCTTTCTGTTCTTCCTTTACTTTCTCTTTTAAACATTGCTGTTCTCCAGAATCCAATCTTCAATTCAGTTCTCTTCTATCCGTACAAAAATCTCCTTCTGTTATCTCATCCGTTTCCATGACTGAAAATGAAGTCACATTCACTGATGACCACATTTTATAGCCACCTCTAGAGTCTAGAACTATACGTCTGACTGTGTACAGTGAAATCTTTTCAGAATGTTAAGTCTTGAAGATTTACTAAAGACTAAAGATTTAAGTCTTTAAGGGATATAATTGAAAAATAGGAATGTATATATTTAAGAGGTACAACTTGATGTTTTGATCTACATATAAATTGTGAAATATCACCACACTCAAGCTAAATAACATATTCATCATCTCACAAAATCACCACTTATTTTTTGGTGAACACTTAAAATCTACCTTCTTAGAGAATGTCAGGTACACAATACGGTATTGTTAACTATAGTCATCATAATGTATCAATACATTAGATCTCCAGAACTCGTTCATCTTGCATTACTGAAACTTTGTACCCTTTGATCAATGTCTCATTTCTCCTTCATCCCTGCCCCTGGCAACCACCATTCTGCTGTTTGATTCTGTGAATTTGACTATTTTAGATTCCACATATAGATGAGATCATGCAGTATTTGTTTTCATGTCTGGTTTATTTCACTTAGCATAAGAGTAATCAAAACTGTATGATACTGGCATAAAAACAGGCATATAGATCAGTAGAATAGACAGCCCAGAAATTAATCCACACACCTAGTTAACAGATCTTCAACAAAGGTGCCAAGAGCATGCAATACGGAAAGGATAGTCTCTTCAATAAATGGTGATGGGAAAACTGGGTATCCATGTTCAGAAGAATGAAATTGGACCCTTATCTTACACCAAATACAAAAATAGACTCAAAATGTATTAAAGACTTAAATGTTAAGACCTGAAAGAAACTGTAAAACTACTAGAAGAAAACAAGGAAAAAACTTCTTGACCTTCGTCTTGGCAATGATTTTTTTTTTTTTTTTTTTTTTTTGGTCATGACACCAAAAGCACAGGCAGGAAAAGCAAAAACAGACAAGTGGGATTGAATCAAACTAAAAGGCTTCTTTCACAGCAAAGGAAATAATCAACAGAGTGAAAAGGCAACCTGTGGATTGGGAGAAAACATTTGCAAACCATATATCTGATAAGGGATTAATATTCCAAATTTATAAGGAACTCAACTCAATAGCATACACAACAACAACAGTACCTGATTTGAAAATGGGCAAAAGAATGGATTAGACATTTCTCCAATAAAAAAGAAAAAAACATACAAATAGCTAACAGGTAACATGAAAATACGCTCAACATTACTAATCATCATGGAAATGCAAATCAATCCACAATGAGATATTACCTCACACCTGTTCCAATGGCTATTGTTAAAAAGACGAGAGATAACAAGTGTTGGTGACGATATGGACAAAGGGGAATCCTGGTGCACTGTTGGTGTGAATGTAAACTGGTAAGGCAATTATGGAAAACAGTGTGGAAGTTTCTCAAAAAATTAGAACTACCACATGATCCAGCAATACCTAATCTGGGTATATATCCAAAGGAAATGAAATCACTATCTTGAAGAGATATTTGCACCGCTATGTTCACTGCAGCATTTTTCACAATAGCCAAGATATGGAAAAACCTAAATGTCCTTTGACAGACAAATGGATAAACACACACATATAGCCTTTAAGAAGAAGAAAATTCTGCCATCTGTACTAAGATGGACCTACAGTCAGATCTTTACATGGATGTCTCACAGGTACCTCAAATTCAGCATGTTCAAAAGGGAACTCATCAGTATCCTCCCCTGTCACTCCAAATCAGCCACTTCTGATTTCTTATTTCAGTCGATCGTACCACCATCTACCTAATTGCCCAGGCCATAACATTTCACCGTATTCTCAGCAGCATTCTCTCCCAGGCCAGCACCAGCCACTATGGAGGTTACTGTCCCTCAGGGGGTCTTTCTGTTCCATTTCTATTGCCATTATCTCAGTTCTTGACCTCAACATTTCTCTCTTAAGATTCCTACAAAGACTTTCTTGCTAACCTCCCCCTTCCCCGTGCCCCAGCCCCCGCCATCTTTTCTTCACACCATAGATGGAAGGGCTGGTTCAAAACTTACCTTCTTAAAGTCTATTCCATGGTTTCCCCACACTTTCAGAATAAAATCCAAGCTCCTTACCCTGGCATGTGTATGATGTACCTTTATGGTCTGGCCTCATCTTAGCATTCCATTCTCAACTCACCCTGCACCTTCCCCACCACTCACCCCTGCAACCCTCACCCCTCATGCCCTCTGATCTAGCATTATTTTGTTTTCTCAGGCTTTCCTGACTTAGCACATGTGGCTCTCCTTTCTGAGAACATGCTTCCTTCTACTTTCCCCACCTTTACCCATTTAAGAATTTTTTTTAAAAACCCAAAATAGGAAGGAGAAATTGGATATAGAGATTAAAACAATTTAACCATATACATATGTTCAAATTACTTTTCATTACTCAACTAATACCTTAGTATATAATCTTATTAAAATTGTTTAAAGGTTTAAATTCCTGCCAATAAAGCCGATTGTCTATGATTACCCACTCCCTTTATGTATATTGTTCTGCAGTGTGCTTTTTGACTGGGCTCTGTGTCTTGGAGATCTCTGTCAGAATATCAAGATTTACCTTACCCTTTATTTACTGCTCATTGTTATACTGTAAGCAGACATTCTAGTATTGAAAGACATTTAGGTTGTCTCCTGATTTTTTATTTTTACAAATATTGCTGGGACTTCCCTGGCGGTCCAGTGGTTAAGACTCCGCGCTTCCACTGCAGGGGGCACGGGTTCGATCTCTGGTTGGGGAACTAAGATCCCACGTGCCGTGCGGCATAGCCAAAAAAAAAAAAAAAAACCCAAGAAACCGCACATATTGCTACGGGGATTATCCTTGTAAAAATGCCATGCTGTGAACACGTGCACATATTTCCCTATGGTAGATACCAATAGATAGCATTCCAGCGACACTGACTTTTGGTTCCCATAATGGACATTATCCATTTACTTGTTTGTCTCTCTCATGGTTCACTAGTTCAAGGGAAAGGACTGTATCTTATGGTTTGTGTATCCTTAGACTTAAACAGAGCCTGGCATATAATATGTGCTTACAAAGTACTTGCCAGATGAATGTGTCTGGCTGCTCTCATTAAGCAAAAGGCGTCCTGACCTCTCGTTTATTGTGGTCTTAGTCTGATCATCATAGTAGTCCTTATGCAGAGGCCCTCTGGCCCTTGAGCCTGGGGCGGTGCTTCTCTATATTTGGTGCTTGAGAGAGACCCGTTATAGCTAATTGGGCATGCTTTTGCACGTGTTACCACCTGAGATTATCATTTTTTCACAGGCCCATGTACTTCCATTTCCTGAATTCAGCTTCTTGGAATAGCCACATCTTTGACAGCCCTACTCTGACCTCCTTCACACCTGTAAGGTGTTGGAAGATCTAGATGACTACTAATTTTCTAACAATTTTTAATAATTCCGTGTTCCCCATCTGTAAAATGGAGATGATGTCTATCACTTATCTCCCCCACTGCATATAATAAGATATATTTAGAATATGCTCTGAGACTTTCAGATGATGGTACTATATAGATGTTGCATGAAGCAACTGTGGAAAGGGATTTCTACGTTAGTCCATAAGTGTGTGTGTGTGTGCGCGTGCCCCATCCAACCCATTATATTCTGCCCCTTTAGGTCAGAGACTGTATCTCATCCTGCCTTTATTGCTTGTACCTAGCAGGTGTTTGGCTCTATGTTTATTAAATCAGTGCACTGGCTATCATAATAAATAGGTATGGCCAAGATTTATTTGGCATGATCGACTATGCTAAGTTCTACGGTGTTATTTCTTTCAATCAGTGACATAATGAGCATATTAGTTTGTGTCAGTCACGGTGCTAGATGCTGGTGATACAGTGGTGAACTAGATAAGAGCGTCCCTGGTATCCTGGGATTTCAGTCTAGTGATCTGTGCACAGGGA